>NC_036843.1:2061879-2135087 GCF_002910315.2 Salvelinus sp. IW2-2015
CCTGCCAAAAGCGCTGGCATACACAAAGTATTGATTTTGGTGGGTAGAATAGTATCACTGCATCCATGCATAAAGTTCTGTTTTGTCTTATTCTTGTTTGTTTCACAATATATCAAACATAAAAATTCATTCATGGCTTCATGGTCTGTGTAAATCAAATAAGCAAAACGCCTCAAAAAAATCCAAGGTAACAAAATCCAGTTGATGTTGGACAGTTCATACAATTTAGCCAAATACTAATATTAAATCATTCGTATGTAAAAAATGTCCTGATTCTAGGGTAGATAGGATCACACAGCTAATTGGTAAGAATGGTGAAATGTCACAAAAAGATCATATATCGAGTGACTTTAATAATTCTAAGCTTCTCACCTCTCTCTTAATCAATTGCCAAGAGGGTCATAAGTTTACATACACTTCAATTTAGTATAGGGTTTTAGCATTGTAAACAGTGTTTTAAATTGTTTTTAACTTGGGTAAAACGTTTTGGGTAGCCTTCCATTCACATAAGTTGGGTGAATTTTGTCCCATTCTCCTGACAGACTGGTGTAACTGAGTCAGGTTGTAGGCCTCCTTGCTCAACATCTTTTAGTTCTGCCCACATTTTTTCTATAGGATTGAGGTCAGGGCTTTGTGATGGCCACTCCAATACTTGACTTGCCACAACTTTGGAAGTATGCTTGGGGTCATTGTCATTTGGAAGACCCATTTGCGACCAACTTTAACTTCCTGACTGATATCTTGAATGTTGCTTCAAATATATCCACATATTTTCCTACCTCATGATGCAATCTATTTTGTGAAGTGCACCAGTCCTCCTGCAGCAAAGCACCCCAAATGATGCTGCACCCCCTGCTTCAGGTTGGGATGGTGTTCTTCGGCTTGCAAGCCTCCCCTTTTTCCTCCAAACATAAGATGGTCATTATGGCCAAACAGTTTATTTTTGTTTCATCAGAGAGACATTTCTCCAAAAAGTAGATCTTTGTCCCATATGGCAGTTGCAAACCGTAGTCTGTCTTTTTTATGGGGTTTTGGAGCAGTTACAGCAATCTTTAAGTCACACCACAGATTCTCAATTGGATTGAGGTCTGGGCTTTGACTAGGCCATTCCAAGACATTTAAATGTTTCCCCTTAAACCACTCATGTTGCTTTAGCAGTATGCTTAGGGTCATTGTCCTGCTGGAAGGTGAACCTCCGTTCCAGTCTCAAATCTCTGGAAGACTGAAACAGGTTTCCCCCAAGAATTTCCCTGTATTTAGCACTATCATCATTCCTTCAATTCTAACCAGTTTCCCAGTCTCTGCCGATGAAAAATATCCCCACAGCATGATGCTGCCACCACCATGCTTCACTGTGGGGATGTTGTTCTTGGGGTGATGAGAGGTGTTGGGTTAGCACCAGACATAGGGTTTTCCTTGATGGCCAAAAAGCTACATTTTAGTCTCATCTGACCAGAGTACCTTCTTCCATATGTTTAGGGAGTCTCCCACATGCCTTTTGGCAAACACCAAACGTGTTTGCTTATTTTATTCTTTAAGCAATGGCTTTTTTTCTGGCCACTCTTCCATAAAGCCCAGTTCTGTGGAGTGTACGGCTTAAAGTGGTCCTATGGGCAGATACTCCAATCTCCGCTTTGGATCTTTGCAGCTCCTTCAGGGTTATCTTTGGTCTCTTTGTTGCCTCTCTGATTAATGCCCTCCTTGCCTGGTCCGTGAGTTTTGGTGGGCGGTCCTCTCTTGGCAGGTTTGTTGTGGTGCCATATTCTTTCAACATTTTTATTATGGATTTAATGGTGCTCCAAGGGATGTTCAAAGTTTCAGATATTTTTTAATAACCCAACCCTGATCTGTACTTTTCCACAACTTTGTCCCTGACCTGTTTGGAGAGCTCCCTGGTCTTCATGGTGCCGCTTGCTTGGTGGTGCGCCTTGCTTAGTGGTGTTGCAGACTCTGGGGCCTTTCAGAACAGGTGTGTGTATATATACACTGAGATCATGTGACACTTAGATTGCACACAGGTGGACTTTATTTAACAAATTGTGTGACTTCTGAAGGTAATTGGTTGCACCAGATCTTATTTAATGGCTTCATAGCAAAGGGGGTGAATACATATGCACGCACCACTTTCCTGTTTTTAAAAATTTTCTTAAACAAGTATTTTTTTTAAATTTCACTTCACCAATTTGGACTATTTTGTGTATGTCCATTACATGAAATCCAAATAAAAATCTATTTAAATTACAGGTTGTAATGCAACAAAATAGGAAAAACGCCAAGGGGGATGAATACTTTTGGAAGGCACTGTACATGACCTACAGCAAGTTCATGTTTCCGACATTTTTGGACCACTAAACAACTATTGATTTAGAACCACAGAGAGTTACTGCAAGTCGCAAAGAAAACATGAGCTGCCTCCACTATTCCAGCACCATTTCAACATCATCAAATCACCTCTGCTTAGTCTAATACAGTAACAACTATAATATACCAAAAACAATTTAATCCAATCAACATAAGCTAAATATGAGGACGACACTACAGTGGTAGGCTTGATTACCAACAACGTCGAGACGGCCTACAGGGAGGAGGTGAGGGCCCTCGGAGTGTGGTGTCAGGAAAATAACCTCACACTCAACGTCAACAAAACAAAGGAGATGATTGTGGACTTCAGGAAACAGCAGAGGGAGCACCCCCCTATCCACATCGACGGGACAGTAGTGGAGAGGGTAGTAAGTTTTAAGTTCCTCGGCGTACACATCACGGACAAACTGAATTGGTCCACCCACACAGACAGCGTTGTGAAGAAGGCGCAGCGCCTCTTCAACCTCAGGAGGCTGAAGAAATTTGGCTTGTCACAAAAGCACTCACAAACTTCTACAGATGCACAATCGAGAGCATCCTGTCGGGCTGTATCACCGCCTGGTACGGCAACTGCTCCGCCCACAACCGTAAGGCTCTCCAGAGGGTAGTGAGGTCTGCACAACGCATCACCGGGGGCAAACTACCTGCCCTCCTGGACACCTACACCACCCGATGTCACAGGGAGGCCATAAAGATCATCAAGGACAACAACCACCCGAGCCACTGCCTGTTCACCCCGCTATCATCCAGAAGGCGAGGTCATACAGGTGCATCAAAGCAGGGACCGAGAGACTGAAAAACAGCTTCTATCTCAAGGCCATCAGACTGTTAAACCAGCCACCACTAACATTTAGTGGCTGCTGCCAACATACTGACTTAACCAGCCACTTTAATAATGGGAATTGATGGATATTTATGTAAAAATGTATCACTAGCCACTTTAAACAATGCCACTTAATATGTTTACATACCCTACATTACTCAACTCATATGTATATGTATATACTGTACTCTATATCATCTACTGCATCTTGCCATCTTTATGTAATACATGTATCACTAGCCACTTTAAACTATGCCACTATGTTTATATACCCTACATTACTCATCTCATATGTATATACTGTACTCTATACCATATACTGCATCTTGCCTATGCCGTTCTGTACCATCACTCATTCATATATCTTTATGTACATATTCTTTACCCTTTACACTTGGTGTTAAAGGTAGTAGTTGTGGAATTGTTAGGTTAGATTACTCGTTGGTTATTACTGCATTGTCAGAACTAGAAGCACAAGCATTTCGCTACACTCGCATTAACATCTGCTAACCATGTGTATGTGACTAATAAATTTGATTTGAAATATGATGTGGCTGTCCAAGGTTCTGATTTCTGTTTGTGTGCGCATGCGTAGCTACATGTAGCTAGCTAGCCACCGGAGGACAACAACACAACGAGATGCAACAATTCAAGTTGTTTCTAATAATGACGCATGCTCTCAAAGCGATTTGATAGGAGAGATGCCAAATTCAAGCTGGCTTCCCTTTTGTAACGGCAGCCTTCCTCCTCTTCGTCTGAAGAGGAGGTGTAGCAGGGATCGGACCAAGACGCAGCGTATTCCGTGTTCAACATATTTAATGACAGACGAAAACGTGAACACTTACAAAATAACAAATGTGGCAAAACCAATACAGTCCTTTCTGGTGCAGACAAAACACAAAGACAGGAAACAACCACCCACAAAAAGCCAACACAAAACAGGCCACCTATATATGATTCCCAATCAGAGACAACACAAAACATCTGCCTCTGATTGAGAACCATATTAGGCCAAACATAGAAACGGACAAACTAGACACACAACATAGAATGCCCACCCAGCTCACGTCCTGACCAACACTAAAACAAGCACAACACACAAGAACTATGGTCAGAACGTGACACCTTTACACTTTTTCCCCTCCTTTTGCCAGGACCATTCACAGTTGAGCTCACTCAGTTTACCTCAAAGCTAATTGGCAATTTTTAAAATATTTTTTTGTCAAGGGAGAACAAAATGCCCCCTGGCTTCCCTTGCATTTAATGCCTGGTGGCAAAAATGTCATACTCCTTTGGACCAGACAGTATCAGATAGATGGCCTACACGTAGAGAGACAGAGGGGCGCTGTTTCGCTCGTTCAGATGCCTTCTCCTGTGAGATACATTCACCCTCTTGCGAATTGAAATAAAAATTATGAAAAAAAGAGACAAAAGATAAAAAAAATGTATGTATTTATTTTTGGTTAAAAAAATTGGGAAGCCTGGCTTCCCTTATCGTCCATGAATACACACCACTGCCTCCCTGCCTCCTGTATAGGCTTCCTTGAGACAGTTGTAAACATTGGTCCTGTCCTTTTTAAAGGAATCCAAGAGCCCCCCCTGGTGTCTAGGGAGGGTAAAGGCGTCTTTGACAGTCAATGGAGTAGATTGGGATTTTTATAATGCAGGGAGCATAGAGGGAGTTCTCAGAAGCCTCTGCTCCACAGCAGCATACTGGGTGAAGGATTAAGGGGATACATTTGAATGATCCCTGTGCTCTTCGGCTTGGTACATGGTGCCATAGGTCCAGAGCAGTGGAGGCTGCTGAGGGGATAACAGAAATAAATTGTGTGCAATTCAAAGCCTCACATTGCTGTGTTCATGTTGCTGAGAAGTAGATAAAATACCATAACAGGGATGATAGGGCTACTCTATCTTCAGACTGCTAACCAGCCCACTTAAATTATTGGTATAGGATACATGATTCAAACCTCAAATGCTTCAAACATTCCAAACCATAAAAAGCCGAAATACTTACTTACCTGCATATTTTGTTGTCTGTCCACTKACCCAATGTTGTAGTTGACACAATTCAGGAAGAACCAACACCTCCAATGCTGCTAACATGTATCAGCTGCTGACCACATGTTGTCATGGCAGCAAAGCAGCTGACAGTTTGCCAGGGAGTTTTTGTTGCTGTCTGTGAATGTAGCAACAATGTAACAAGAACCAACATATATTTTCTGCTTACACAAAACCCAGAAGATTTAGTGAGATGTCTTTTTATTAACAGTCACTAATTTAAAACAGCACACTTTTATTGCTCTCTGTTTGCTTTTTACATGTTGTCAATACCTTTTATCAATCTCCATTTCATCCAACCAAGTTATTTTGCAATATAATGATTATTCATAAACCTATCATCTTGTCATGATTTCTATGAAACACATTTTTAACTGTTTCGGACTCACAACTAGACTACAATGTAGTCTAACTTTGAGAATTGGGAGTGTGTATCTCGACGTGCACCGTTGAGACTAATTATAGGCTGAATTACATGTAGGCCTATTTAGCTCTTGAACATAGCTTGCATTTTGTTGGAACCAAATATAACTGTATCATTCAAACTCTTAGATAAATAGATCTACGTGTGACTTCAATAGTGTTTTAGCATTTGAAAAGGTACCATCTGGAATGTGATTGAGCACAGGGAGACAAAACATCATTAAATGAATGGGGATTCAAGTGTCAGAATTCAAGTATAAATAAAAGCAATGCAACATCCAGAGGTCTTAACGGACAATTATCTTTGTGATTGGGTGAATAAGGATATTAGAAACTCTCTGCCAGGACATTAGTTTTATGAGAACCTTTGAAATACAGTCAATACATTTCCCATGACAATATAATGTATAAAACACATTGAAATCAAGATTTACATACACCTTAGCCAATTACATTTAAACTCAGTTTTTCATAATTCCTGACATTTAAATCCTAGTAAAAATTCCATGTCTTAGGTCAGTTAGGATCACCACTTTATTTTAAGAATGTGAAATGTCAGAATAATAGTAGAGAGAATGAATTTAGTTCAGCTTTTATTTCTTTCATCACATTCCCAGTGGGTCAGAAGTTTACATACACTCAATTAGTATTTGGTAGCATTGCCTTTAAAATGGTTTAACTTGGGTCAAATGTTTCGGGTAGCCTTCCACAATAAGTTGGGTGAATTTTGGCCCATTCCTCCTGACAGAACTGGTGTAACTGAGTCAGGTTTGTAGGCCTCCTTGCTCGCATACGCTTTTTGAGTTCTGCCTACACCTTTTCTATAGATTGAGGTCAGGGCTTTGTGATGGCCACTCCAATACCTTGACTTTGTTGTCCTTAAGCCATGTTGCCACAACTTTGGAAGTTATTGGGGTCATTGTCCATTTGGAAGACCCATTTGCGACCAAGCTTTAACATCCTGACTGATGTCTTGAGATGTTGCTTCAATATATTCACATACTTTTCCTACCTCATGATGCCATCTATTTTGTGAAGTGCACCAGTCGCTCCTGCAGCAAAGCACCCCCAAAATATGATGCTGCCACCCCCGTGCTTCACGGTTGGGATGGTGTTCTTTCGGCTTGCAAGCCTCCCCCTTTTTCCTCCAAACATAACGATGGTCATTATAGCCAAACAGTTTTATTTTTGTTTCATCAGACCAGAGGACATTTCTCCAAAGTACGATCTTTGTCCCCATGTGCAGTTGCAAACCGTAGTCTGGCTTTTCTATGGCGGTTTTGGAGCAGTGGCTTCTTCCTTGCTGAGCGGCCTTTTCAGGTTATGTCGATATAGGACTCGTTTTACTGTGGATATAGATACTTTTGTAGCTGTTTCCTCCAGCATCTTCACAAGGTCCTTTGCTGGTGTTCTGGGATTGATTTGCACTTTTCGCACCAAAGTACGTACATCTCGAGGAGACAGAACGCGTCTCCTTCCTGAGCGGTATGACTGCTGTGGGGTCCCATGGTGTTTATACATGTGTACTATTGTTTGTACAGATGAGTGTGGTACCTTCAGGCGTTTGGAAATTGCTCCCAAGAATGAACCAGACTTGTGGAGGTCTACAATTTATTTTCTGAGATCTTGGCTGATTTCTACTGGTTTTCCCATGATGTCAAGCAAAGAGGCACTGAGTTTGAAGGTAGACCTTGAWATACATCCACAGGTACACCTCCAAATGACTCAAATGATGTCAATTAGCCTATAAGAAGCTTCTAAAGCCATGACATAATTTTCTGGAATTTCCAAGCTGTTTAAAGGCACAGTCAACTTCGTATATGCAAACTTCTGACCCAGTGGAATTGTGATACAATTAATTATAAGTGAAATAATCTGTCTGGAAACAATTGTTGGAAAAATTACTTGTGTCATGCACAAAGTAGATGTCCTAACCAACTTGCCAAAACTATAGTTTGTTAACAAGAAATTTGTAGAGTGGTTGAAAAAATTGTTTTAATGACTCCAACCTAAGTGTATCTAAACTTCCGACTTCAACTGTATATTTTAAAGATGCACATCAATACTGCCCTTAAGGTACAATAATTACTGCTGTACCATTATGTAATACAGTAATCTACACTACCGTCCAAAAGTTTGAGGTCACTTAGAAATGGCCTTGTTTCTGTCCATTAAAATAACATCAAATTGATCAGAAATACAGTGTAGACATGGTTAATGTTGTAAATCACTATTGTAGCTGGAAACGACTAATTTTGAATGGAATATCGACATAGGCGTACAGAGGCACATTATCAGCAACCATCACTCCTGTGTTCCAATGGCACGTTGTGTTAGCTAATCCAAGTTTATAATTTTAAAAGGCTAATTGATCATTAGAAAACCCTTTTGCAATTATGTTAGCACAGCTGAAAACTGTTCTCATTAAAGAAGCAATAAAACTGGCCTTCTTTAGACTAGATGCCTCACAAGTCCTCAACTGGCAGCTTCATTAAATAATACTCGCAAAACACCAGTCTCAACATCAACAGTGAAGAGGCGACTCCGGGATGCTGGCCTCTAGGCAGAGTTGCAAAGAAAGAGCCATATCTTAGACTGGCCAATAAAAATAAAAGATTAAGATGGGTTAAAGCATCCCGGAGTCGCCTCTTCACTGTTGACGTTGAGACTTGTGTTTTGCGGTTACTATTTAATGAAGCTGCCAGATGAGGACTTGTGAGCCGTCTGTTTCTCAAACTAGACACTCTAATGTACTTGTCCTCTTGCTCAGTTGTGCACMGGGGCCTCCCACTCCTCTTTCTATTCWGGTTAGAGCAAGTTTGCTCTGTTCTGTGAAGGGAGTAGTACACAGCGTTGTACAAGATCTTCAGTTTCTTGGCAATTTCTCGCATGGAATAGCCTTCATTTCTCAGAACAAGAATAGACCGACGAGTTTCAGAAGAAAGTTATTTGTTTCTGGCCATTTTGAGCCTGTAATTGAACCCACAAATGCTGACGCTCCAGATACTCAATTAGTCTAAAGAAGGACAGTTTTGTTGCTTCTTTAATCAGAACAACAGTTTACAGCTGTGCTAACATAATTGCAAARGGGTTTTCTAATGATCAATTAGAGTTTTAAAATTATAAACTTGGATTAGCTAACACAACGTGCCATTGGAACACAGGAGTGATGGTTGCAGATATTGGGCCTCTGTACATCTATGTAGATATTCCATAAAATCTGTCGTTTCCAGCTACAATAGTCATTTACAACATTAACAACTGTATTTCTGATCAATTTTATGTTATTTTMTTGGACAATTTTTTTTGCTTTTCTTTCAAAAACAAGGACATTTCTAAGTGACCCCAAACTTTTGGACGGTAGTGTASATAGTATGCTACTTTCACTTACTTGACACAGATAAAGTTTGTTCCAATTAGAAACATGCAAAAGCAAAGAAAATATAACTTCTCAATATTGTATTAAATGTAGATCAGGCAGTTWGATTTTCTGTGACTTTGGTGTTGTTTTAGGGTGTTTTCACATTTAGTCCTCTTGAAAAGAACCAATCTCAGTCCTCTTTAAAGTGAACTCTAGGGTAAAAAAAAAWAATCTAAAGAACTCAGTTATCTTTGTATTCACATTGCCCTTGCCTTTAAATRAGGACTAAACACTTTTGCCAGTTCACTTCCCCTATTTTGTCGTCCGAGTCGTCTTTGCTTTCACATTGCTAAGACAGATTTTGGTTCCTGTTTTCAACATTCACTCAATGCACTCTGGGTTTTTACAAAGTGCAGGACAAGCCATTCCATCAATGTTATTGGACAGCTAGACACACCTACTTACATTTTGGAAGCTAATATATTTAATTTAGTTAAAAGATGAGACATAATAATAATAATCAGAAGGTATTAACATGTTCATATTATTGGTAACATAATAAATAGCAGAAGAATAACTGGAGATAAGGCTGTAATTGAAAATTGTACACCCAAGGCTACTGCTCTTTTTGGGTACATAATCAATTCTAGCTCCTATGTTGTGATTCTCACCAAATATGTTGTTGCCTTCTCATACTGTTCAAACCTCACAATCGAATAAACAGCTCTCTCTTAGCCTATAGATCACATATTGCAAACAAATAATCTGAACTAAAAACTCCACACATATTTCGGAATGTCTGTACATCCTTGACAATCGCTAATCAATATCCAAAAACAGCACACATTATTTTCCACAAACCTGCACATCATCTCTTTTGTGGCACCAAAGTGACGGGTGATGTCTTGAGAAATGGTGTTGCAGTGGTCTAGTGTGTGGTGCGTGAATAATGATAAGCGAACCTGGGGAGATTGTGTTCACATTGCCCTACAAAAGGGAATCTCTCGAGATGGTCTCAGTTCACTTCACTTCGGGGACTCTTTTGAGGGTTCTGAGTTCCTTTGGAGAGTTCACACTGCACACAACAAAATTAAGCGAACCGCACTGAGTTYCCAAAAATTGGCTGAAAGGGACCAAGTGTGAAAACACACTCAGAATGTGTCAATGAAGCATTTTGAAATTGGCAATGGTGACTAAACAGGGTAGCAGTAATAAACATGTGGCCCATCAGGACGAAGACAATACAAAATGTCATTTTTTTAAACAGAAAAGGGCAACTTTTCACAATGCCATAATGCCATATGCACCGCACTGAGAGCTGGTCATCGATGAATCAAACATTCAAATCCAGCTCTTTTAGTTTGACTCACAATCATGTCTGCAGCAGGAGATAATACCAATACAGATCCAACATGCACAAGAGACTGAGAACTATGCAGCCTTTATATGAATCTGAGCATACAGCACAGAGCCAGTGAGTAACACAATGTCAGTGCTGTCAACAGAACAGTCTTTATATGCTCTTGGACTCTCAAAACAGCTAATTTGGAATATATTGTTACTGAATCAGTCAAATGTCTCTTAGTCCCTCAGAGTGAGGTCTCCAGGCAGCAGGACCCCCGGCGGACATAATAGCGCCGCACTTCTGTGGTGGAGTCACCACTACCGCAGCCCTCGGGTCGGTGCACAATGAGGACGGGGAAGAAGCGTGCGTCCCGGTAGCTGGGTGGGCTCTCGTTGAGAGCCAGCTGGCTGGAGTAGGAATGGCAACACTGCTCATCCACACAGCAGCGGTCAGTCAGTGTGCTGCTGCGGCTCCTCCACAGGCCTACGGTGCGCCGAGAGCCGTACATCCGGCACAGTGAGAAGTGTGAGGTGTCCAGGGAGAGGCGGGAGTGAAAGGCCTGATGGGAGAAGATGGAGGAACAGCTGGAGCTGGTGGTGGCCCGCCTCTGTCCAACCTCGCCCTGAAGCTGGCAGCAGTGCTCACAGTCCTGCACCAGCGTGCTATAGCTCTGGGCTGGGTGGCTGTCTAGCAGGAAGCAGTTAGAGGACCTGGTGTCATCAGCTGTACCAGAGTCCGAAGCCCTCAGGTTCATCAGCATGGCTTCTGAGTAGCTGGGGATCAACTGGTGGTTGGAGCGGATGTGCCACTCCAGCTCAGTGCTGTCCACGGTATCTACCCGAGGGAGACCACTCCTGATGGGAACCTCCTCCTCTGTTGGAGAGGGGCTGCTGTGGCTGTACTCCAGCCCAAAGAGCTTCTCAACATGGTAGTGCACAAAGGCTGTACGGTACTCTATAAGCACCCTCAGGGGCCAGGACAGCATGAGCAGAGCAGTGAACCAGAACGCCACCTGAGAAGTATACCAGGGCAACCGGTCAGGGTCCACGTAGGCTATCAGGTGCTCTTTAAAGTCCACGTTTTTCAGTTGCATCCCTTCCCGAGCCTCCATGTAGTCATCCAAACCCTCAATCTCTGAGAAGAACCTGGCACGTTGGTTGAGGTAATTATTTTCTGGTCCGGCCCCAGCGAAACTGAAGCACTTGGTGAAACGAAGTCTTGTCGCCGGGTGGCTCTCCAGTCCACGTAGATGCCGTGAGACGTCCCGCATACCACAGCGACTGTAGTCAAACTCTCCCTCCCTCACGTGTGTGTTGACCCGCTCATGGTAGACCTGGGTGGTGGTGTAGGCATCCCCGTTCCGGTAGCGGGTCACCTGTC
Organism: Salvelinus sp. IW2-2015; assembly: GCF_002910315.2. NCBI lineage: Eukaryota > Metazoa > Chordata > Actinopteri > Salmoniformes > Salmonidae > Salvelinus > Salvelinus sp. IW2-2015. The sequence continues at coordinate 2,073,634 of NC_036843.1, forward strand.
TGGTCCTCCGAACAAAATGGTAACTTATGGCCTTCCACCAAACACACGGACGAGCCTGTCGCATCCGCAATACCCGCTCATATACGCTATCCACATCAGCCTTACACTGTAGCTCACTGCAAGCCTGGCAGTGCCAACACTCTACCAGGTAGACGACATAGAGCATGAACAGGAAGGCCAGAGGGATGTACACGTAGCCGTCAGAGCAGGGGCTGTCATGGTAAATCATAGAGCGGCCTCCCAGGCCAACCCCTCTGAGTGAGGAAATGGAGGCTGTCAGGGAGGTGACGGATGAGTCGAAGCTGAGCTTTGTGACTCGGGTGAGCTGGCACCAAGCCACAGTGCCAAGGCAGCTGTACATGAGTAGGGAGAGGAGAAGGCAGCGCCAGTGGGACTCTCGACACATACAGGCACTCAGTGACTGCTTCACAGGCCGCTGCTGCAGGGAAAGAGAGAGGAGTGAAAAGGGAGAGAGCGAGAGAAAAGCTTACATACAATACTCTAACTTTAAAAAGATAGTTGTGGATAACAAATGGCTGCATTTAAATAGCTTTTAGCAGAGTTATTAAAATGAGAACAGTGTTTTGAAGAACTTTCAGAATTCCCTAGGGAATCTCTAATAAAAGTACAACAATTTCTTTATGTTGCCTCTTTCTTTCGATGCGATGCCATGTCTGATCAGTTCTTCTATATTTCTGTGTTTAAGGAGAGCTGGATCACAATGTAGGCTATTTGATTTACCTATACAGGTTGAAAGGTTTTCAACGGGTCAGAAAGCAACAGTGTCACATGAATAATAGATCTACTGTACCATATGAAAGAGAATGGTAAAACATGACGAAAAGTGAGTACACACCAATGAGCCTAAAAAAATGCWGTGCTCCAATATTGCTGTCGGCAAAATGCTAATTAATATAGCAGAGCTGTAACGTGCTGAGATTTTTGAAACTGCAAGTACAGTAAATGAGGTTGAAGCGATACCATGTACAGTAGCTTGCTTGGATTTCATTTTCCATTGTGCAAAGGCTACTTTGCGCAATGGAAACAGCCAGTGGTGGAAAAAGTACCCAATTGTCATACTTGAGTAAAAGTATAGATACCTTAATAGAAAGTTACTCGAGTAAAAGTGGAAGTCACCCAGTAAAATGCTACTTGAGTAAAAGTCAAAAAGTATTTGGTTCTAAATATACTTAAGTATCAAAAGTATAAATAATGTCAAATGACTCATTCTTGTTTTAAAAATATACAGACAGCCAGGGGCACACCAACACTCAGACATAATTTACAAAAGATGCATTTGTGTTTAGTGAGTCCGCCAGATCAGAGGCAGTAGGGATGACCAGGGATGTTCTCTTGATAAGTGTGTGCATAGGACAATTTTCCTATCCTGTTAAGCATTCAAAATGTAACGAGTACTTTTGGATGTCATGGAAAATGTAGGGAGTAAAAAGTAGATTATTTTCTTTGGAAACAACTGCAAATAACGTTAGGTACAACTCTAACATTCCACCCAAATCCTTCCTCACCACTATGTTACTGCTAACCTTTCAACCATCTTTGCATGGGTTACAGCAAGTAGGCATGCACCATTTCCAACAGGGCATGCATATCCTCAGTCCCCCAGTGACCTCTGCTGCTAAAATGAACATTGACTTTCTATACTTAACTTGACCACAACAGAATCAAAGACACAGGTAATTGGATTACACATTCTTCGTACCCTATACAGTATATCTGCTAAATGTCAAGTGAAGAGCTCATTGCAGCTACCCCAGTCTGTCCTGGCATCTTCAAAATTGCTCACATTTGCAATTCTGACTGCCAATGAAATGTATCCTCTTCAGCAGAGGCATTGTCCCAGAGGTGCTCTATTTATTTCCAGTACAATAAGTATAGTGTCCCAGACCTAAGTCAACTGGACATAAAACATTTAGGCAGGGTAAATGTACATACTGTATTTGTACTTTGTCCTGTTGTAAGAAGAATAAATGTTTTGACTGTTTCACCATGTTTTCAGCTAATTCAGGTGTTTTCAGGTGTATAACAGCCATTCACCCGTGAAGATCAACTGACCACATAGAGGAAGTGTCATGGTCTTTTCACCAATAAGAATTACTGTTGCTTCATGCGAGAAACATTGAATTAACTGATATGTGATAAAGGGAGAGTTCAGTCAGCAATGCTGAGGCTGACAGAAAGGGCTGACTCAGACGGGACATGTAACCAGGCATCGACACAAGTCAAAAGTCAAAAATACCATTGACTTTGGAGCATCCTCATATAGGGCAACACAGCATCATGGGTCAGGACCTCTGGGGAAAAAAACAGCAAATCTCACAATAAAAAATGTATCACCAAAAAAAACAGTAATTTCATGCTCTCTCCTAGAAGTTATATTTCACGGTAGGCTGCACACATCCAATTCCCCAATTTGTGTAATTATAGCCTGACAGACAGGAGGTACAACTCCAGCATTCAGAGTACACATCATTAACTACAGGTTACAAAATCCAGCTTCTCAGAATTACTGTATTGTGCCTCGCATATCCATGCCATTACTAGGCTCTGTCTTCTAGGACATGTATTTCTTAGGAAGATTAAGTTGTTTTCTGTCTTATACATAATAATGTACTTTGAATGCAKAATTATAGTATATTCATGTAGATATAATGGTATGGGTGGACATCATACAGGCCAAATCTTGCTCTTGGCTATTGCACTTCCATCCAATCTGAGAAACTATTAAATGAAATAGTATTTTGCTGGTAAATCAATTGAGATGCCATTATTAGACTCCAGAGAACAGAGGATTTTGTGGTACAGAAATTGCACTCAGTACAGTTTCTTGCATCTGATGAATAGGTTGGAGTGGGGTTTCATCCATCTCATCTCAACTTAAGTTATTCCAAGCAAAGGATTTTGAGGTACATTGATCTAAATATTTTGTCATTTAGAAAAGTTATATACAGAAACATCTCAAGGATGATCAATGGAAACAGGATGGCACTGAGATCAATTTAGAATCCCATAGCAAAGGGTATGAATACTTATGTAAATAAGGTATGTTTTTTTTTTTTTATACATTTGCAACAATTTCTAAAAACCTGTTTTCACTTTGTCATTATGGGGTATTGTGTGTAGATTGCTTAGGAATTTGGTTTATTTGTTTAATTTTCTAATAAAGCTGTAACGTAACAAAATGTTGTTTAACACTTTTTTTGGTTACTACATGATTCCATATGTGTTATTTCATAGTGTTGATGTCTTCACTATTATTCTACAATGTAGAAAATAGTAAAAATAAAGAAAAACTCTGGAATGAGTAGGTGTGTCCAAACTTTTGACTGGTACTGTATATAAATAATCTAATGAAGTTAGAGCTACAAACTTCGTTATACAGTGCATTTGGAAATCATTCATACCGCTTCACTTTTTCCATTTTGTTACGTTACAGACTTTTTCTAAAATGGATTAAATGTAATGTTTTACATATCAATCTACACTCAACACCCCATAATGACAAAGCAAAAACAGCTTTTTAGAATTTTTTGCAAATGCATAAAAAAACAAAACCTTATTTACATAAGTATTCAGACCCTTTGCTATGAGACTCTAAATTGAGCCTAGGTGCATCCTGTTTCCATTGATCATCCTTGAGATGTTTCTACATCTTGATTGTGGTCCACCTGTGGTAAATTCAATTGATTGGACATGATTTGGAAAGGCACACACCTGTCAATATAAGGTTCCACAGTTGACAGTGCATGTCAGAGCAAAAACCAAGCCTTGAGATCGAAGGAATTGTCCGCAGAGCTCCGAGACAGGATTGTGTCGAGGCACAGATCTGGGGAAGGGTACCAAAATAATTCTGCAACATTGAAGGTCCCCAAGAACACAGTGGCCTCCATCATTCTTAAATGGAAGAAGTTTGGAACCACCTAGACTCTTCCTCGAGTTGGCCACTCGGCCAAACTGAGATATCGGGGGAGAAAGGCCTTGGTCACCTCCCTGACCAAGAACCTGATGCTCACTCTGACAGAGCTCCAGAGTTTCTCTGTGGAAATGGGAGAACCTTCCAGAAGGACAACCATCTCTGCAGAACTCCAACAATAAGGCCTTTATGGTAGAGTGGCCAGACGTAAGCCACTCCTCAGTAAAAGGCACATGACAACCCGCTTGGAGTTTGCCAAAAGGCACCTAAAGGACTCTCAGAACATGAGAAACAAGATTCTCTGGTCTGATGAAACCAAGATTGAACTCTTTGGCCTCAATGCCAAGCATCACGTCTGGAGGAAACCTGGCACCATCCCTACGGTGAAGCATGGTAATGACATCATCATGCTGTGGGGATGTTGTTCAGTGGCACGAACTGGGAGACTAGTCCGGATCGAGGGAAAAATGAGGAAAGTGGAGGAAAGTACTGAGAGATCCTTGATGAACACCTGCTCCAGAGCGCTAGAGACCACACTTATACACATCTAGATGTGTATAAGAGACAGGCTAGAGCCTGATCGAACATCTCTGGAGAGACCTGAAAATAGCTGTGCAGCGACACTCCCCATCCAACCTGACAGAGTTTGAGAGGATCTGCAGCTGTCTCTTATACACATCTAGATGTGTATAAGAGACAGCCTGAAAATAGCTGTGCAGCGACACTCCCCATCCAACCTGACAGAGTTTGAGAGGATCTGCAGAGAAGAATGGGAGAAAATCTGCAAATACAGGTGTGCAAAGCTTGTAGCGTCATACCGAAGAAGACTCGAGGCTGTAATCACTGCCAAAGGTGCTTCAACAAAGTACTGCGTAATGGGTCTGAATACGTATGTAGAAGTGATATTTAAGTTTTACATTTTTAATACATTTGCAAAAAAATCGAAAAACCTGTTTTTGCTTTGTCATGGTATTGTGTGTAGATTGAGGGAAAAAAATATTTAATCAATTTTAGAATAAGGCTGTAACGTAACAAAATGTGGATAAATTCAAGGGGTATAAATACTTTCTGAATACACTATACCAGTAGGGGAGCCTGAATACAAATAATCCACTTGGTTAGAGAGAAAAATTGTAATTGGTTTTTAATAAACTACTACAAATTTAAGTGGGTATGTTTGCCTCCCCAGTTTCCCCCCCCCTCCCCCATTTTGTTCCATTATTTGATTGAAATAATATACCTAGACTTTAGCTTTTAAGAATCAATTACTAAAACACTCCTACATAAAAAACATATAAATGGATTTGAACACATTCATCTTCAGGGGCCATTTTCCCCATAGAGAGGGGGTTGCCCGATATGGGGGGAAAAGCCCCCAAAAATTCTGCACACTCTTTTCCCTTAAAAAGGTGTTTGCCTAAGGATAGTCATATCTAAATCTGATCAAACTTCTGTCAGAAAATAGACATTTCCCACCCAAGTTACTCATAAATAGCAACGATCAACATGATATAGGTCCACAGGTAGGGCCTATTGATTGTGTGCCTTTTCTTATAAGGCTGCGGGCTGCACTTGTTTGCACCAATGAAAAAGTTGCCTTTCCACCAAATATATACAGTAGGCTAGAAGGCTATCTATCATATACTTTTAATTCATAAAAAATACATCATTATGCGCATTCTCAGGATGATGCTGTCATTACTGTTATGTAATCTACGTTCAACCGCGTATCCTAGCGCTCACCTCCTCCAGTACATCAATGCTGGCCGGTGCATCCTCTCCATCATTGGGGGTGTTGGGCGCYGTGTCTTCCGCAGTGGTATCCGTTTCCAAATCGGGAGAGAACATGCTGCTGTCTGGACATGGCAGAATCAAGTCAAAGCTTCCTGTAGGCTACCCCTTTCTTTTCTGGTCCCCAACAGAGCTTCAGATCATCTGGTCTGGAGCCAAGGCGAATGGGGATCCCGCTTTTAGGAGCTCCAATCTCTTGAACCCGGGGGGCGGGGACGATTTGACCGCAGAGGCTTGCCGATACATTCAGGAGCAGATAAAAAAAAAGATAAATGAAACACCGAAATGCCGCAGGTTGAAGCGCATGCGTGCGCAATAAACAGATATCTAAAATGAATGTCAAAATAGTTGACTGTAGGCTACCTTGCACAGAGAAAGTGATGTCATTCGCTTTTTACAAGCATCATTTTTTCAACAGCTTCCAACGATGTGCGTGTTCAGCATCAGTATCTGTTTCCCAATTAAATAAGAAGATGAGACTGTTCAATCACCACATTACTTTACATGAAGCAGGCAAGGCTTGGAGCAATTCTAGGCACCAGTGTCGACTGCAGCCAGAAAGCCTCGTTCAAAAAAGTGTGATTTTTTCTAAATCCTGCACCCATAGAAAATAAATGTATGACTTCTAATGTAGCCTACGTTGTGACCTAACAAACTGATTCATCCTCATCATTATTCCTACATTCATCATCATATCCATGAAAGTAGCCTATTCCTAGTATTTATAAAACCCTAGCCTGCTACAGGTACACAACTATCCACATCCGCTGTTATCATATGAATAGTTTTTAAAATGTTATTTCCCCCAAAAATGTATACCTAGCCCAAGTTAGACCACAGCCTGTCGTTTCCAATGTGAGCTAATGACTGGGCAGAACAAGCAAGGATGCTAGATACTACTGCACTGTCAGGGCTAGGAACACAAGCATTTCGCTACACCCGCAATTAACATCTGCGAAATATGTGTATGTGACCAATAAATGTGATTTGATTTTGATTTGAAGGAGGTGGGCAGAGACAAGCATGAGATAGCGTTATCCTATTGGCGCGTTCTAATATATATTTGCATATTTCCGTTAGGAACGCCAACTTTGAAGTGCGCATGTGCAACAACTCAATTCGCCACTGAATGCCTTCTAAAGAACGCAATTTTTAAAAACGTTGACAAAGGGAAAAGTTTACAAAACATAGTCCACTCTATTCGTAACAACTGTTTGTTTTGGAAACAGAACTGTATTGAGATCAAATGTTTCTTCGATGAGAAGATTGGTAGAATGTCGGCCAAAATCCATATTCTCCCACTGTCGACCACTGGGCTTCCTCTCATCACCATATTTGGTAGTGAGTAGAAACGTCAACCGATGCTTCATATTTATACATCCAGTGAAAATCTGTCTCATTGTTCTAGCTGTGTTATTACTCTATTCTAATGCATTCATGGTGGAATTTCTAATAACTTTTATTTTGAAGTCGGGTTTGTGGGCGTCACACTTTCACAGGAAGTAACCGCCCCCTTGTTAGTGGATGTTTTTGAGTTTTGCACTCACGTTGTGTACATTTTTCTGTGAATTATAACCCAGAGGATTTCTTACTAAAGGTGAATTCAACAAATACATTGAAATACGTGTAGTTTTTTAATGTTTGGCATTGCAACGGTCCCATATAATAAAGCAGGAAATGCTCCGGCTGTAGCTAGCCAGCAAGCTAACGCCAACTAGCTACTTTGGCTAGCTAGCTGAGCACTTTGCGATCATGAACATGTGATGATAACTATTAGCTAGGTTTTCAAGGCACGATCTCTGTTTATTAGCTGCTGGATCCTTGCCTGTAAATTACAATGTTCTTGAACAGCTAGCTAAGATAGTTAACATTCAAATTGCAGGAGAGGTGTTGCCATGATATGGTGTACCATTAGGTGAGAGACGATGAGAATGTGATTGGTTGAAAGCTTAGTTAAAATGTTATTTTCTGATGTGGTAATAGTATAATATCACAGCCCTGTACCTAAACAAAGTAATACATAGCCATACACCGTATTGTGTGATACCCCACTATGTTTACAGATCGTCAAATCCTTTTGTCTAAGATGTTCCTTTATCTGTAAGGTGATGATACGGCGTCCCAAGCCCACGGACTCGGAGGCTGACCTCCTACAAGAGCAGGAGAGGTTTCTTTCCTCGGGGACCCCATCCACTGTCAATGTGGTCCGACGGCCAGACAAGAGATCAGGAGACTCCAAGGGGGCTCAAGGAGACCAGAGAGATGTGGTCACAATCCAAGGTTCATAGGCTGTGTTTACACAGGCAGCCCATTGCTGAACTTTTTTCCACTAATTGGTCTTTTGACCAATCACATAAGATATTTTTTACATCAGATCTTTTTCAGAGTTGGTCTGATTGGTACATTTWWAAAAAAATCAGAATTGGGCTGTCTCTGTAAACGCAGCCATAGTAACAGTCTGTCATACGCCTTTTTGTAAGATAGTTGATTGTGTGTAGCGGGGAGCCCAAACACAACTTTAGGTTTTCTGATTGTTAATAATATGATGCTGTGCATCTCTTTCTTCAGATCTTCCAGATGAGCTCCCCACTCTGACTCCTGCACCTCCCAAAAAGTCTCGCCTCAAAGTCGATCGTGTTCGTTTCGAGGATGAGGACCCAGAGGAGAGGTTGGACAGACATGACACGCACATCAGTGCTGTTCTCTCTAAGATCATTGTGAGTGATACTCTCGCCATCTAWCTCCTGCTCAGCAGAGCCACACACAGTTCTGTTTGTGTCTCAACAACAACTCCTACACTTTCGCTTCTCTTCCCTTAGGAAAGGGACACTAGCACTACACCAGTGTCCTCACCAGCATTCACAAGCCTTGCTTTTCCTAAAGTATTACACCGGCCTGAGATGGAGAGCATGGTAGGAGCTCAATTGCTCAGTTTTGTTATGAGGATCAATCAGTTACTACAGAATTTACTTCATACTAAATGTGGTACAATTAATCCAGAATGGTGCTTCATAAGTTATGGATAAACACACAAACTATTCCTCTAAACTATGCTATGTTTCACTAGGTTCCAGCTGCTGGTGAAAAGAGGAGCATTTTTGCCCGACAGATTGCAGCACAGAGAATAAAAGAGGGAAATACCCCTTTATACTTTGCACCAGAATCCAGGGGTCAAACATCTGGACCCAAGGTGCTGAACCTCTCTCCAGAGTCCACCATGGAGATGGATCAACCTCCCTCTAGACTTGACAGTAAGTACCAGAGTTCCAGTAATTAATTTCATAAAGTTGAAAAGAATGTATTCCTGGCAGACAATAATTCGTACTTTGATGTCTACTCTGAAGGCACAACTTGGCTTGCACTGAATGGGATGTCCTGTTTGTTTTTGTACTGTCCCACTTGCCAGCCAATACTAAACTGTTCAGTTGGGAAAACTTGCTCATGTCTCTCTTTTTCTTCCAGGATTCAGTGCAATGGCGGGCCCCAGGCTGGTGTCTGGCCAGGGACTTGGTGGGTCAGACAGTACAGTAGAAATGCTGAAGATCCAACAGGAGAACCAGGCCAAACTACAGGCCATGTCTAAGGGCGAAATCCTGGAGGAGCAGAAAAGGCTGCTGGGTCAGCTAGGTAGGCACATGTTGCTATTTGAGGATTGTGTGCTGTGTTTGGTAATGTGAGCCTTTTAAACCTTCAATCATATTGTGTACCTCTCAGATCCCAGACTTGTTGACTTTGTGAGGTCTCGTAAGGCACAGGGAGCCCTAGCCTCTGCCCCACAGCCTTCCAACTCCCAGGATGAGAGACGCAGGGAACAGCGTCTACAAGAAACCGTCATGATGCCAGATCAGAATCCTCGGGAGGTAGAGATGGAGAGAGAGGAAGATGAGGACGAACCGACCCCCCAACCGCCAATGAAAGGTAGAAGACATTTTACAAATGTGCTGTAACTCCATTACGAATTAGCGAGAGAGCCTGCCTCTGCACTGTCAGTCCAAGCACACCTGGATGTCTGCCAACTGTTTCCCCTCTCCTTTCAACTAATTGCACAAGTCATTTCGTATTGCAGAAAAAAGACGCCTTGGAGCTCCGTGACTAGAATACCAGGGCTGAACACTGATTTAAATCTGCCTGATTAAAAGGAAGCCGGCCAAATTCAGATTCACTTTGTGTAGTGGAGATCGTGGGGGAAAGCCCAAGACATACTGTATGAACATAGAGGAAGAATGATTGTCCGTTTCTGGACCACAGTGCGTGCCTACAGTATTTTGGATTGTTTTCAGACAGCATTACAAGCTTTTATTATCCATTACACTGATAGGAGAGAAATGTACTACTGAGGTGCTAGAGTAACTCTAGATGCATTCGAGTCACCCCAAAACATGGTTTCCATTCAGATCTAGATCATTTTGGATATTTAGCCCATGAAGTGCTTTACAAATAGTGCTAATTATCGTACTAATGATGCATTACCACCATGTATCTCTCCAGAGGAGGACCTGCCAGTCAAGCCTCAGAAGGAGTGGGTGCACATGGACAAGCTGGAGCCAGAGAAGCTGGAATGGATCAGGGACCTGCCTGCCCCCAGACGGAAAGGAACCAAGCAGGTACTAACTACTGTTTACACGGAACACGTTGTCAAGAGATGCGAGGAGCTTGTGTGTTTGTCTCATCTAGTGACTATCACTGTGTCTCTGTGCTGACAGGCCATGCAGGCTCGCTTTGACTTTGCCGGAACCCTGATCCCGCCTACAGAGGACCTGCCCACCCACCTTGGTCTTCACCACCACGGAGAGGAGCCTGAGGTCAGCATAGTGCACGAACACACATCTCCTGGAAGTTTTTCCAGAGAATWTGCCTGTTGATGTCTTCTCTCTGTCTCCCTCAGCTGGCTGGTTACTCCCTGCAGGAGCTCTTCCTTCTCTCTCGTAGTCAGGTGATCCAGCAGCGGAGCCTGGCACTCAACACTCTGGCCCACATCCTCACCAAGGTACTGCCTGTCAATCAGTTCGATCACATCAAAAGACAGTTGAATCTGCTTTAACATTGGAGATCGGTGTTCCTGTAGGCGCGGGCTGGCGAGTTTGCAGCCGCTCTCAGAGGCAGTGTGGTGTCCACTCTGCTGGATGCTGGCCTTCTCTTCCTGCTGCGCTTCTCACTGGACGATAATGTGGAGGGAGTGATGTCCGCCGCCGTGCACGCACTCCGAGCCCTCCTGGTGTCCTCAGACGACGAGGTAAAAGACCTTGCACACAGTGCACTTTGTATCATCACCACTAGAGGGTGCCATGGTAAAAAAAATGGATCTTTGTCCCTGTCTTGTTTCAGGATTGTCTGGACAGCACTCTCTCATGGTTCCGTGGGCTGGCCTCTTTTCCTCTACTGCCCACTGCTCAGGAAGAGGAGGATGAGGAAGACGAGGGGCTGCCTGAGGTCATGAGAGAGACGGCTCAAGAGAAGGAAGAGAAGAAGACTGATCATGACGTGGCCAGGAATGATGTCGTTAAGGTGACTAGAGAGCAGACTGATTAATCATCCCAACACTCCATTATCTTTCCACTATCGCTCGCTCTGTGATTCTGCACCTCAATGTCTTTGCACCCTGTGGRGTAGTGCTAGGGATAAATGCATTGTGTAAAGCTATCGGCTGTGTTGTTTCTCTGTCTCAGGGTTTACTGAGGATGAAGCTGCTTCCTAGGCTMCGCTACATCCTCGAGGTGATCCGCCCGTCACCCAGGGTGGTCCAGGACATGCTGGGAGTCCTGATCCGAATCGCCAGACACTCCTCCTCTGCAGCCACTCAGGTAACATCAACTACACTGCCCACAATTCCCTCTGGCATATCTCTGCCGCTCTCTGGTTTTATTAGCTATAAGCCTCTTGACATGAGTTAACATTTGTAGTATGACTACTATCTGGACTGTCACTGCAGGTCTTGGACTGCCCTCGTCTGATGGAGACTGTTATGTCAGAGTTCCTGCCCTGCTCCTGGACAGTGCCCGCCTCACCCACGCCCCAGTCTGCATACGGACTGCCCGTGGCCAATGCCATGAAGCTGCTACGCGTCCTGGCCACCACTGGAAGGCACGCCTGTGCCAGGCTGGTAAGTTTGGAGAGAGTTTTCAAACCCAACTGCCAGCTTACCTCATGTAGTAATGCTACGCTTTCTTCTGTTGGGTAACTTCAATGTGATGGAGTGATGCATAAGTGTTTTATGATCTTGATGTGATATATGATCTTGTCTAATAGACTAGTAGAATGAAGTCACCCTGACTGTGTTCCCCAGCTGAACTCTCTAGGTGCGCGGGAGCGTCTGTCTCGTCTGCTTGCCCCAGAGCCCAGCGAGCTGCTGCTGGAGCCAGAGGAGGCCTTGARGGTCAGCACTGAGGCCTACCGGCTGTGGGCCGTTGCAGCCAGCTACGGACAGGCCTGTAACCTGTACACGTGAGTCACTGGTCTTCAAACGCCCAAACAATCACCTACACTGAGTGTACAAAACATTAGGAACACCTTGCACGCGCTCAGAACAGCCTCAATTCGTCAGGGCGTCGAAAGCGTTCCACGGGGATTCTGGCCCATGTTGACTCCAATGCTTCCCACAGTTGTGTGAAGTTGGGCTGGTTGTCCTTTTGAGTGGTGGACCACTCTTGATACACACAGGAAACTGTTGGAACGTTAAAAAAACAGCAGCGTTGCAGTTCTTGACACACACAAACCGGTGCGCCTGGCAGCTAATACCAGACCCCGTTCAAACGTACTGAAATCTTTTGTCTTGCCTATTCACCCTCTGAATGGCACACATACACAATCCATGTCTCAACGCTTAAACATCTTTCTTTGACCTGTCTCCTCCCCTTCATCTACACTAATGGAAGTGGATTTAACAAGTGACATCGATAAAGGATCATAGCTTTCACCTGGTCAGTCTATGTCATGGAAAGAGCAAGGGTTCCTAATGTTTTGTACATTCAGTGTATATCTCTAGGCTCCTGGGGGATGGTGGGGCCGTAATAAGCCATCTGGACACGCTGTGTTAAAAAAATATTATTCCTCCTAATTTCATGTTCAAAGGTATTGCTTAATACCACAGACAACCTAGATCAGATGGGTATAATTGCTTGGTGTTAGATTATACATGGCAGGAAAAGCTGYGTCAAAAACAAGTCTGTCCCTCAGGGTGAATAGTACAGCAGAACATTTTCTTCCCTCTACCATTACCAGGGACCTGTACCCCATCCTGGTGAGAGTGTTGCAGTCTGCCCACCGGTCCTGGCGCCCCTCAGACCCCCTGTTGACCCTGGAGCTCCACAGGCTCCAGGCCCTCCTCACTCTGCTCACACACGTCACACACACCGCTGGCTGCCATCAGGAGCTGCAGGCTGGCCTGGTCAGGTAACACACACTCTGGATCTCTACTACTTCTAACTATGTTCACTTCTGCAGCTTTGAYGTGTTTCATGTGACTCCATCATGTGCTGCTTTGTATTGATAGCCATTGGATTCAACAGTGCCAAACCTCTACTTTCACTACAGTTCCCAGGGGGCCGAGTGTCCTCCCCCACCCCCGGTGAYGTGGGGTCATGTGACAGGTCTGCAGCCCACAGTGCTGGGGCTGCTGAAGGGCTGTGTGAGAACCCTGGGGGAGCCAGTCCAGAGGGAGAGCACCCTGAGACTGGTGCCGGCCTACCTTGTCTACATGGGGGCCTTCTACTCCCAGCTCTCCATCCAGGTGACTGTATAAAAACTATAGCAGTACTCAACAAGGGAATTAAAAGATCAGACCAGAATTGTTTCTAAATAGTTCTAACTGCCTGTTCTCGTCGTCCTTCATCAGTACAGATTGGAAATAGGCTTCCAYTACAGTGCTGTGATAAAATATTTGCCCCCTTTCGGATGTTCTGTTTTCAGATCTTCAACCAAAACCTAATATTAAAGGGAACCTGAGTGAACAAATAACACAATTACATACTTATTTAATTTATTTACTAAACAAAGTTATGCAATACCCAATTCCCCTTGTGAGAAAGTAATTGCCCCCTTACACTCAATAACCGGTTGTCCCACCTTGAGCTGCAATTACTGCAACCAAACGCTTCCTGTAGTTGTCTATCAGTCTCTCACATCGCTGTGGAGGAATGTTGTCCATCTCTTCCACGCAGAACTGCTGTAACTCAGAGACATTTGTGGGCTTTCAAGCATGAACTGCTCGTTTCAGGTCCTGCCACATCTCAATCRGATTTAGGTCTGGACTTTGACTAGGCCATTCAAAAACGTGAAATGTCTTGCTTTTCAGCCATTCTGACATAGACATGCTTGTTTGTTTAAGATGATTGTCTTGCTGCATGACCCAGCTGTGCTTCAGCACGCGGATGGAKGGCCTGACATTCCCCTTTTAGAATTCTCTGATACCGAACAGAAAGGTGCTTCCAGGTGCTTTTTGGCAAACTTTAAGTCTACTTTTTGGACGACGTGGGCCCCCGTTGTCTGTCGAAAACCAAACACTGCATTCCACAGTAAGAACCTCATACCAACGGTCAAAAATACTTTGCTGCCTCAGGACTTGGACGACTTGTCATCATTAAAGAAACGGCTGTGTATCGGGGAATGTCAGGCCATCCATCCATGAGCTGAAGCGAAGCTGGGTCATGCGGCAAGACAATGATCCAAAACACACAAGCAAGTCTACAGCAAAAATAGAGAAAATCATTGGCCAGCTCATTGCTTTTACTCATCGTCTCTAATCTGGTGTGCCAACCCTTTCAGAGCTCGTTCAATCCAGTGGAGTGTCTGCAGGAGCTGGAGATGCTGACCTCAGAGGTTCTTCTCCCTCTGCTGTCCCATGAGGCTGTTCACAGCCTGATTAACAACCTCAAGTGAGTCCCATCTACTTAGAAGCATAGAGCTACATCTGTGGTGATTTACTCCTTTACTGCAGAGCTTAATGGAGGGGATGTTGCTCTTTCTGTGTGGTTGGGCCTTCTCTGTCTAGCCCCTGATCCAGTGCTGTAGGATGATACTCTGGGAGTGTGTAGTCTCTCTGTTGTGATCTATCTGTGTTGTGTTCCCAGGTGTAGTTCGGCAGTATGTAACCCTCAGTCCTGCTGCCCCGGCCCTGAGACCATCCCCAGTCTGCCTGGTCTGCACTGCGCCGGGTGGACGTCTGCTGGGGGTCTGCCTGGACCCAACTCCCCCTTCCCCCTCATTACCTCCCTGTGCTACCTCCTGGACACCCTCACCAGCATCCACAGAGGCCTGGTCCGCAAAGTACGTCCTTATGAAGCTGTAGTTACTCTCTAAATGTGACTTTTATCTGTCCGGTGTAAACAACAAGCTTTTAGTGTTGTTCTGCGTGGAACGGAATGAATATCTGTCGCCATCTAGTGGTTGATTCTGAGATGTGTAACAAACAATTCACATTCATGTCTTTGTCTTCTTACCTTACAGTGGGCTAGTGGGCCCAGGACTAATCTCTCTCCTATGTTCTCTCTCTCTCTCTGTTCAGTTCAGCTCCCTCCTTCTCTTTGAGGCTGTGCTAGGATACCTGCGTGGCTGTGGCCAAGCCAAGCCCACCCTGTCTCACTGGGTCCTGCGTCATGAACACCACCTGCTCTACCTGCTGCTGAGGCTGGCCTGTAGACTGGTAGTGTATAGAGCCCAACTTCCATCACTCAGTCTTAGGCTAGTCTGTGTACCAGTCTGTTTAGCTATCATTCCACTCCTGCCATTGGCATTTGACCCGGAGTACAAGGAGTGGAATGTTAGCCAAACAGACTGGTACCCATCTAGTCATTCAGGGTCATGCTGTTTATCATCGCCCAGTAGGCTCATCTTGTGTTGTCATTGAGTCACTTTGTATCTCAGACCAGTGATTCTGTTAAGAGGTGCATATGTACATGTTTATGCGTCTGATGTCTCCGCTTGTTGTCCCTTGACAAGTTCCTCCGTTAAATATTTCACATACAGATAGTTTGCCATGATCATCTTTGTGTGATTTGGACATTTTGGATGAGTTACCGTTTTGTACTCAATGCTTGCAGGTTCCAACTGACCCAGAGGTGGCCAAGCATGCTGCCCTGTTTCACCACGTGTCTCTGGTAATGCTTCCCTGGCTATTACCTGGCAGTGAATACCTGGCCCATGAACTCATGGCCACCATGGTCTTCAACAAAGACTTCATACCGTGAGTCTTTTAGTGATACTGTCTTCATTACTCAGTAGGTCATAGGTTCGAAGCCATTAGACTAGAGGTAGAAGTCTTCCCAGAGGCAATGAAGCTTCTTTTTTTTTTAATAATTCATTTTTTCAAACAATATCACATTTCATACAGACATGATATAAGACAAGGTAATGAGGTTTTCTCATTTCCTTTTTGGCAAGTTCTGTTGAAAGCGAATGCTCTCACGAGTGTTGTCTATGGAATTAGGAAGGTTCCCCGGGGCAAATGTACATACATGGTGGCCTCTCCTCACAGCAGGATTGCCAACCCAAAAGGAGCTCTCCTCCAATTAAGTTTCATAAAGCAGAACTTAAACTCTGGAATTCCAATGTAGTGAAATATTTGTTGTGTTGAGGTGCAGGGCCAGAAGATACATTGTTGTTGAAAGAGGAGATGTACTTCAGCCAGGGTGGTTTGCGGTGCATTAACGTATGCCCAAATGTGAAATGTTGGCACAACACAGGGGGGAAAAAATGGTTGATTCATTGCAAATGTATGTAGTTTATGGTAGTGGTGGGCTGCCCGTGGGCATTGTGTACCCTATGCAGTAGAGTGGTTTATGTTTACACAGCATCTGTTCTGCTAAGCACACAATTTTTTTTTAAATTCTTGAAACAAATTCTGACATTCTGTTTTGTTTTTACATTTCCATTGTCTGGATCTAATTTGTTTCAGGAATAAATGTGAAGCAGGTTTTCAAAAGGTCACGACTAAGGGCTTTGATCTCAAGTCCACATGAAGTGCACTGTTTTTTTCCCCTCAGGATGGGACTTTGGGTTCAAACAGTGTTTGAGCCCAGCTCAAGTATATGATAGAAAATAAATATACCTAATAAATAAATATAACCCTGGTCTGCTATGCAGATGGACTATTTAGAACACATGGTAATCTCTTTTGTGTTTTGTCGGTGTTGTTGAGTGAGAGGACTATGACTAKAAATCCTTTCCAACGGGATATTAAGCTATGTCATGCTAAGCCATCTCGCATTATATCGAGGTTGCACCAAATAGTAGCCTCCGGAGCTATCTCCTGACCTTTTCACTTTAAGTTAGATCACTGCTCTATAGCTGGTATTCCTCTGATGCCACTGCCAACCTGCCTCATTAGTCTTCTTGTAAAGGCCCTATTGTATTTGAACTCAGTGCTGTATAGCTCAACTATTCCATTCTCCCTGTCTTCCAGAGAGGGTCAGATTGGAGGGCCCGAGGCTGCAGAGATGTCTGAGCTGCGGCTCCAGGAGTGCTCCGCCCCTCCCCTCCAGACCCTGGGTCCTCTGCTGAGGGAAGCCTGTGTCCAGCTGCCCTCTGTCCGGGGCTGCTACCTCTCCCACCTGGCCCACATGGAGCCCTCTGTCCTCTCCTCCAGGGACTTCCACTTGGGCAGAACGCCCTGGCTCAACACCCAGCTCCTCCCAGAACTTTCTGGACCCTCCCTCCCCTCCGATTGGCCCTTCCTGCCACTCGTCAGCCTGTACGAGCAGGCGGGTGCACCGGACGGAGGGGGCCTGCAGGTGGAGTCGCTCCCTGCGGGGGCAGTGCAGTCGGTCACACACTGCCTGCAGTGGCTGCTGCTGCTGGAGGTCTGGAGGGAGGATGCCCTCAGGGTGGTGCTACCTGTAGCCAAACTGGCCCGTCTGGCTTGTATCTTCCTGTGCTCCAGTGATCTTTTCATGGAGAGGCCTGTCCAGAGGCTGACCTGGGCTCTCTTCAGGCTGCTCACCAGGCCATCTCAGCTGGAGGCTCTGGACCTCAACTCCCCTCCTACAGGCCTGGCCTCCTTCAATGACCTCTATTCTGCCCTGGTGGGACAGTTTGAGGCGGTGTCATTCGGGGACCCCCTGTTTGGCTGCGTCATCCTCCTGCCTCTGCAGAGGCGCTTCAGTGCCACCATGAGGCTGACTCTGTTTGGGGAGCACGTGGGCCTGCTGCGCTCCCTAGGGGTAACACTGGAACAGGTGAGAGGGAGGCTGGTTAGCACACTGGATTGAATGTTGCGGTAGAGAGCACAGGGTACATTATTGTGTAGACAGCCAGTAGATGGAGGTCTTGGGGCTCTTGTCACTTGCTGCAACGTTGTGCCATTTGACAATGTGTCTAAAACATGTGACATAAAGAGAGGCTAAATGAGCCGCTCTCTCTGTGTTCCTCCTAGCTGGCCGTCCCTATGGAGAGGTTCACGTCACCCCCGGAGGACTCTCTCCCTCTGCTGCGCCTCTACTTCCGGGCGCTGGTGACAGGGACACTGAGGCTGTGCTGGTGTCCTGTGCTCTACGTGGTGGCTCTGTCCCACCTTAACACCTTCATCTTCTCCCAGGACGCAGCGTCACAGGTACAGAGCACGTCACAGGCCCAGGCTGTGGGTCAGTGTTGTTGAGCGACACGGATGACAACTGGGTGGCATTGCAGTTCATAGAAAGGTCCCACTGCTCTTCGGGGTTATGCAATTTCAGGGTGATTTGGAATGGATCTGTACTTTGAATAGGAACACTTTTGTAGTCTTCTTTTGTGCGCCCCCTCTGAAAGGCTTTTGTCTCCCCTCTCCAGCAGGTGGAAACAGCCCGTCGCAGCCTCCTGAGGAAGACTCACTACCTGACTGATGAGGTACACACTCACTCACCTTCCCCCGGGGTCTTCCATCTCTCCACTGCTCCTTACTCCTTCCCCACAGCCTTCTTATCCTCCTGCCATTCCTCCTCTCCCCTAACATCTGTCCTATCCTATCTAGGTGTTGAGGAGCCACCTGCTGCTGTTTAGGCTGCCCCAGAAAGACGCTGAGCTGGGCTTCAACACTTACGACCAGCTGCCTCCCATCCGGCAACGCAGGCTGGAGAGTGTTCTGGGGACCCAGGGGATGAGCGATAGCAAGGGGGAATGAGGACAGAGAGGAAGGGGGGACAGATCGTGGCTCTCATTTGGAGCGCCGTGGTCATGCCAAGGGTACCAGGTCCAAGAGGGCTTTACTGGAAACAGTGCATAAGGATAAAGAGAATGATGTAAAGGTGCCTGGAATTGTTTGTCAAAACTGCGACTGTATTTTGAATAAAGATGCTTTTGTATGTATATGTAACTTCAGCACTGTTAGAGAAGTTAATTTGTCTTTTATTACATTTAAGTCATTTAGCAGACGCTCTTATCCAGAGCGACTTACAGGCGCAATTTGAGTTAAGCGCTTTGGTCAAGGGCACATCGGCAGATTTTTCACCTAGTTGGCTCGGGGATTTGAACCAGTGGCCCCACCGCTCTCAACCACTAGGCTACCTGCGGCATAGCTTTGGGACACAACATCGGGAGTCTGTGTATTGGTTGGACTCCCTGAGTTGTGAATCGTTCTGGTGGGTCGTGACCGAGAATAACCCTACCACAATATAGGCGACTACATCAACAACAACAAAAATCCTGCCAACGAAGGCATTTGTATAATCTCTATGAACTCTACTTACCAGACATAAAGTGAAATTACCCTTGCTATCAAATAAACGTCTCAATCCAATTTTTGTCCGAACCACACCATATACTCGTGAAGTGCGTGGTCTAATGGCAGCTTGGTGTCTAACTCAAGGAATATGGTGCTGTTCAGACAAAGTTGGATTCAGATGTTTTTTTAATACCGAGGGACACATTTCACTTTACAAATACAGTTCCTTGAGATTATACATATGCCTTTGTCGACAGAGAACTTTTTCTTGGTGAAGCCGGTAATATTGTGGTAGCGCAAGTTTGGGTAGGTTACTTTCAAAATGTAATCCGTTACAGTTACTAGTTACCTGTCCAAAATTCTAATCAGTGATGTATCTTTTGGATTACCCAAACTCMGTAACGTARTCTGATTACATTCAGTTACTTTTAGATTACTTTGCCCTTAAGAGGCATTAGAAGAAGACAAAAATGTATGTTACCAATTGAATGACATCTATTGCAGGATAAATCAATGTTAAGGTTACATAGCTGGCCATATGGATGTTACATTTTACTTTATGGGTTGGTTATGTAGGCTTCTTCTAACCCATCGCTTTCCAGTACATATAATAATACGATTAAATTATATCTTTACATGAATATGTATAATTTATAAGTCCAAAAATGGATGTAGCAACTACAGATAGACTTAAAAGGGCAATCAAAAGTGCGAGTTTGAGCATGTGTCCATTAGGCCTATGGATTTGTTTTATCAGCATGAATTAGATTAAGCATTAAAAGCCCCACTTTTATTCCATAGGCTGTGATCCACACTATGCAGCTGTTGCAAGAGCATAATTTTCACTGGCTGTCCACTGTGTTTAAAAACAATGATTGATAGGCAGCTTAAATGTATTGAATTCAACCATTTTTGGGTTCAGATACACATTCAGATTTGTGAACAGCCATCCACAACAACCACAATCCGTAAGGCACAAATAGCTAAATGAGAGWGCAGCAGTGTGATTCACATCAATGCGCTATGTAGATGTCAATAATAAGTGACATCCGTATCGCTGTAGACTACACTGCTGTCATCCTTACCTCCAAGCGTTTATTCAAGTTGGATAATCTTTGGATGCTGACAGCAGTCGCACCATTGGAAGACATAGCTTGGACTGTAGCCTACAAAAGCCTATTCCTGCTCTTTTCCCGCAATCCATCAAACACATTTGGTGTGTCATCATAGTGGTCTGACTTGTGGTAAGACTYGCTCAGGTGGAACAAATTTAAACTTACATCTAATCTGTTACTCCCCAACCCTGGTGTTAGGGTTATTTTTTGTCGCCAGCCACCAGAACTATGCACAGCTCAGGGAGTCTAACCAATATATAGACTCACAATATTGTCCCAAAGCTACCTGCCGCCCTAATCTTCGTAGTCATTCAACGTTTGACAAACTTATTTTCTGCCTATCTGATCTACCTACAACTGAATATGCAGTAATGGTTTTGGTCCGCTGCCACAGCAGAGCATGTAATGTTCCACATGGTCTTTTGCAAATCAAAACTAAGTACATATGTCTATAAGTCACTGCAAATGATTTGTTTAAAAGATAATTATGCTGGCTCCAGTTTTACTTGAATATCATATAAGCCAGAAAAACACTGAAACACTTATCAAATCATATGGTATTACTAAGTTGCAATTCAAATAATGCTTACTATGTGAATTTCCACTTTTACCAGTGTGGCCCCTGTTACTTTTCCATTGAAGCTACTTTACTAGTGCTAATTTTGAAAATGCCCACAAGCAATATCAAACAAAGGGATGTTTGTCTCTTCCCTGTTATGCTTGTTCAGACTAAAGTTTGATTTAAAAACTGCCACTTGCCTGATCCATAAGACACAGTGCATTTGGAGGTATTCAGACCTCTTGACCTTTTCCCACATTTTGTTTCATTACAGCCTTATTCTAAAATAGATTACGTCGTTTTCCCCCTCATCAATCTACACACAATACCCCATAATGACAAAGCAAAAACAGATATTTTAGAAATGTTTGCAAATTTATTACAAATAAAAACAGATCACATTTACATAATTATTCAGACCCTTTACTCCACAGGTGTCAAACTCATTCCACGGGGGGCCGAGTGTCTGCGGGTTTTCGCTCCTCCCTTGTACTTGATTGATGAATTAACATCACTAATTAGTTAGGAACTCCCCACACCTGGTTGTCTAGGGCTTTATTGAAAGGAAAAACCAAAAACCTGCAGACACTAGGCCCTCCGTGGAATGAGTTTGACACCCCTGCTTTACTCAGTACTTTGTTAAAGCATCTTTGGCAGCAATTACAGCCTCGAGTCTTCTTGGGTATGATGCTACAAGCTAGCACAACTGCATTTGGGGAGTTTCTCCCATTCTTCTCTGCAGATCATCTCAAGCTCTGTCAGGTTGGATGGGGCGTGTCGCTGCACAGCTATTTTCAGGTCTCCAGAGATGTTCGATCGGGTTCATGTCCGGGCTCTGGCTGGGCCACTCAAGGACATTCAGAGACTTGTCCCGAAGCCACTCCTGTGTTGTCTTGGCTGTGTGCTTAGGGTCGTTGTCCTGTTGGAAGGTGAACCTTCGCCACAGTCTGAGGTCCTGAGTACTCTGGAGCAGGTTTTCATCAAGGATCTCTCTGTACTTTGCTCCGTTCATCTTTCATTCGATCCTGACTGGTCTCCCAGTCCCAGCCGCTGAAAGACATCCCCACAGCATGATGCTGACACCACCATGCTTCACTGTACGGATGGTGCCAAGTTTCCTCCAGATGTGACTCTTGGCATTCAGGCCAAAGAGTTCAATCTTGGTTTCATCAGACCAGATAATCTTGTTTCTCATGGTCTGAGAGTCCTTTAGGTGCCTTTTGGCAAACTCCAAGCAGGCTGTCTTGCCTTTTACTGGGGTGGCCACGCTACCATAATGGCCTGATTGGTGGTGTGCTGCAGAGATGGTTGTCTTTCTGGAAGGTTCTCCCATTTCCACAGAGGAATTCTGGAGCTCTGTCAGAGTGACCATCGGGTTCTTGGTCACTCCCTGACCAAGACCCTTCTCCCCCGATTGCTCAGTTTGGCCGGGCGGCCAACTCTAGGAAAAGTTTTGGTGGTTCAAAACTTCTTCCACTTAAGAATGATGGAGGCCGCTGTGTTCTTGGGGACCTTCAATGCTGCAGAAATGTTTTGGTACCCTTCCCCAGATCTGTGCCTCGACACAATCCTGTCTCGGAGATCTACGGACAATTCTTTCAACCTCATGGCTTGGTTTTTGCTCTAACATGCACTGTCAACTGTGGGACATTATATAGACAGGTGTGTGCCTTTCCAAATCATGTCCAATCAATTKAATTTACCACAGGTGGACTCCAATCAAGATGTAGAAACAGCTCAAGGGTGATAAATGTTTTTTWTWTWTTTTTWTWWATATAAATTAGCAAACATTTCTGAACCTCTTTTCGCTTTGTCATTTTGGGGCATTGTGTGTAGATTGATGAGGGAAGAAAATATTTAATCAATTTGAGAATAAGGTTGTGATGTAACAAAATGTGGAAAAAGGGAAGGATCTGAATGTTTTTGAAATGCACTGTATGAGAACGTTTTCCTTCTGTCCTTCTTCTTATTTGTCTAAACGTCTCACCCTCCATCCTCCCAACCATATGTTCCCAATAGTGTTCCATTCATCTTTGTTGTACACCACTCAATGAACAGTCTATGAGAATCTCTGTTTCTTTCCCAGTCTATTCTCTTTCAATTATTCATACAGTTTGATTTGGCTGTGATTGTTTGCAGTGCAGGTTTTCACACTCAACATGTACACAGATGATGTCAGACTGGTGCCTTGGTGGATCGCATTCAATTCTCTCTCTGTGTCTCTCTTTCTCCTGTCTCTCTCTTTCTCCTGTCTCTGTGTCTCTCTCTCTCTCCTGTGTCTCTCTCTCTCGTCTTTATCTCTGTTTGTAAGGAACTCCCCACTGGGAGCACACGTTGTTTCCACGTCATTTCAATTAAATGACTTTGAACTAATGTGGAACAGACGTTGAATTGACATCTGTGCCCAGTGGGTCTTCCCTAAAGAAGACCAGTCATTGTTTGGTTCGTTGGTTTTCTTGTTTGCTCCCTCAGGAATGCTTGTCTTTGGGGTTTGCCTGTATAGAAAGTCAATTGAACCTCCTCTGGACTTGTCTAATACTGGTCACACGGTCCCCTCCACATGTGGTCTGCATTGTTACTCAAGCAGGGTGCCCTAAGGTTTCACACTGGTTTCCCATATAAAAGCGAGCCGTGTACAGTACAAACCTAAGATGGCGCCAGGTTCATCATCGCTGTGGTACAAAAATGTTAATGACATGGCTTCCAAGACCTAACGTGCAAAGAGACAATTTCACACCTGATTTGTTTCCCTGGTCAAATGCCTGGTATGATATACTATATGTGTTTTCCACAATCATCTCCTTATATTTTACAGAGCATTTACATAACATGTCATTGTTTAAGATGGTCTTTTGATTAGTTGATGTAATTGAAATCATTTGTCTCTGGGGAAATCAAAGTTGTAACGTGTTGGCCACAAAACACCTTCAAAATAAGTCCAGATTGAGTATCACAAGCTATGCTCTCAAAGGCACTATGATTTAAGCATCAACAAGATAAATTGTTTCTCTTTCTGGACACCATTAGACTGGTCACCATCATGGATTCAATTATTTCTCTCTGAGGATGTGTTATGATAATTAGGCTAAATTCACAGATGTGTTCTTTATTAAACACAATGTTTCTCTCCTTCCTGCTGCTCATGTTAAAGAGAGTCTGACAGAGTTCCTGTTGTGACAGATTACAGACATGTCTCTAGACACAGAGTTTAAGCACACTGCTGTTGTAACATTCCTTCAGAAATGAGTCTCACTTGATTTGTCCCGTGTTTCTTCCAGGAACTTGAATATGGACCATTAACCTCAGTCTCCAGCACTTGGTAAAAGTTCATTCCAGAAGGTTACTTAGATGTTAAGCAAACTATTTTAGAGGAAGTTTAGTCTGTCAAGAATTTCTACTGAAATCAGGAATTAGGGTGGGATGGCATTAGGCTTATATCTACAGGCAGCATTTTCCAACCCACCACACACCTTGCAATCTCAGGTAGACTACTCTTAAATGCTCAGCAATTTATGATTTTGTGCAGCAGTTGCTATAGAGTAGAAACACATTCTGAAGAGTTGCTGTTGCTTCTGTAGGAAAAGGGGGCATACTTCCAATGAATGCAAATTAAAAACATGCGGTGCCAAGAGCACTGGAAACTTATTAAAGGCCCAGTGCAGTCAAAAATGTGATTTTATGTATTTTATATATATTTCCACAGGTTGGAATAATATTGTGAAAATGATGATAATACCTTTTAAGTGTTGTTTGAAAATACCTGACATTTCAGCCTATTTTGGTGGGATGGAGTTTTAGCCATGGTAAATTTGTTAATAAACCAATAAAAAAGAGTTCCAAACCCCTCTGCCAATAACAGGTCCTTTTCATTTTCCCCCAGATCAATACTAGACAGTCCTAGCACAATTCTTGAGAAATTGCTCTATGCTAAGAAGATCTTTTTGTTTCTTTTTAACAATCACAGTAAGGTACTTAATTGTTACCCAGAAATGATTTGATATTGAGATAAAAACGGCTGCATTGGACCTTTAACAATAACAGTATACTGATTATTTACATGGAGTTGTGCAGCCGCCATTACTCGGCTGCAAACATTCATGTAAACATGTCCTTGGTGCTCCTTGTGACAGTCCTCCTGCAGAAGAATCCTAGGATACATTTTCTGTTTGTCAAACAACCTCATATTGAACTCAGTGGACCTTTTCAAAGATGTCAAAACAACCATACAGTAATAATGCCTCTCTTTGTGTGTCTGATGTCTCATTGTGATTATGTAGATAATTCAGTATACTCCCGTCCTTGTCTTTGAAGGTCAGAGGTGACAGCCGGGTCTCATAGACTAGAYKTAACATATTATACGTAAATCAGGGACACTGGATTTGAGTATGATCTGTTAAGTTTGGTGTGGTTACCTATGAAAGAAGGTTAATTAAAGATACACTGTTCAGAAATCRCTCYKCCATTTCCTGGTTCCTAAAATTCTAATAGTTCACCTAATTTCAGTTTGTGACAAAACCAGTAAGTATARTGTAGAGCAGKTATTCYCAAACTGGGGTACGCGTACAATGCCGTCGGGGTACGCCAAATAAAAATGTGTTCACATAAAAAAAAAKGCTTTTTWAATMTTTTTTTCCCCTTACATTTTCAAACAGTACATTTATATTTTCCAACGGGGCTATACATTTGGGTGAAGTTTTYTTCTGGCCTGAGTAGCCTCATTTCACTGCCAAAAATAAAATTAAACCATCTAGTGTTCAGCGAAATAAMAACACAATGTCAAATACAGGTAGYCTAGTCAAATAATTAACATCCAATCACATTAACCGTTACTCTCTCGCKGGAATTTCACTAACGGKCCGTATGTAGCCAAACGTAGCTGCTGCTCATTCCCTTTGCTCGAAAATKGTTAAATKATTTWWAAAAGTATGGCCCGTGTCCATATGTTATATGTGCAGAAGTACTATCTCACAATTCGATGATACCTTCACTCTTGCGCAGACATTTAGAAACAAAACATGCCCATTTGAAAAATAAGCCACAGGAGTTTTTGGAGCGAGAATTAAGACGACTTTCGATTAGTAAGACATGTATAAAAGCAACAGATACCATTAATAAGAAGGGGCTAGAAGTGTCTTATATGGTTAGCTACCGAGTGGCTAGGACAGGTAAGCCCCATACTATTGTGGAGGACTTAATTCGTCCTGTTGTCGGGGATATGGCTGTGGGAAAAGGCCAAAAAACGATACAGGCAATGACTTCATCAAATAACACTGTTTCACGACGCATCAGTGACATGGCAGGAGATGTTTTGAAACAATTACTGCTTCGCATACACGYCAGCGAATTCTATGCATTACAGCTGGATGAGTCAACAGACGTGGCRGGCCTGGCACAGCTCCTGGTATATGTCCGTTACGTTTATGGGGGGTCAATTAAGGAARACATCCTCTTCTGCAAACCACTGGAAACCAGGAGAGGATATTTTTAAAGTACTGGACAGCTTTGTGACATCAGATGTACTTTGGTGTTCAAGATGTGTTTATCTGTACTGATGGTGCAAAAGCCATGACAGGGAGATATAGTGGAGTGGTAACGCGCGTGCAAGCAGTTGCTCCCGATGCCACTTGAGTACACTGCAGCATCCACCGAGAGGCTCTTGCTGCCAAGGGAATGCCTGACAGCTTGAAAGATGTTTTGGACACTACAGTGAAAATGGTTAACTTTGTTAAAGCAAGGCCCCTGAATTCTCGTGTATTTTCTGCACTATGCAATGATATGGGCAGCGACCATGTAACGCTTTTACAACATACAAAAGTGCGCTGGTTATCAAGGGGCAAAAGTATTGACACGTTTTTATAAAATTGAGAAACGAGTTTAACGTTTTCTTTACTGGCTATAATTTTCACTAGTCTGACTGCTTGCATGATGACGAGTTTCTCACACGACTGGCCTATCTGGGTGATGTTTTTTCTCACCTGAATGATCTGAATCTAGGATTACAGGGACTCTCCGCAACTATATTCAATGTGCGGGACAAAATTGAGGCTAAGATTAAGAATTTGGAGCTCTTTTCTGTCTGCATTAACAAGGACAACAYATAGGTGTTCCCATCATTGTATGATTTTTTGTATGCAAATGAACTCAAGCTTACGGACAATGTCAAATGTGATTTARCGAAGCACCTGAGAGAGTTGGGTGCGCATTTACGCAGGTACTTTCCCGAAACGGATGACACAAACAACTGACTTCGTTATCCCTTTCATGCCCTGCCTCTAGTCCACTTACCGATATCTGAACTAGAGAGTCTCATCAAAATTGTGAAAWTTTWATTTAATCAGAAGCCACTGCCAGATTACTGGTTTGGGCTGCGCTCAGAGTATCCTGCCTTGGCAAATAGCACTGTTAAGACACTGATGCCCTTTGCAACCACGTACCTATGTGATAGTGGATTCTCGGCCCTCACTAGCAAGAAAAACTAAATACAGGCACTGACTGTGCGTGGAAAATGATTTAAGACTGAGACTCTCTCCAATACAACCCAAGATTGCAGCGTTATGTGCATCCTTTCAAGCACACCCTTYTCATTAACYTGTGGTGAGTAATTCACAATTTTMAATTAACAAATAAGGTTTTATATGTAAGATGGTTAAATAAAGAGCAACATGATTGGTTATTATTATTATATTATTATTTGTGCCCTGGTCCTATAAGAGCTCTTTGTCACTTCCCACGAGCCAGGTTGTTGGGAAGTCTCTCTCTCTCTCTCTCTCTCGCTCTCTCGCTCTCGCTCTCGCTCTCGCTCTCGCTCTCGCTCTCTCTCTCTGGCCCTGAGCCCTAGGACCATGCCTCAGGACTACCTGGGATGATGACTCCTTGCTGTCCCCAGTCCACCTGGCCGTGCTGCTGCTCCAGTTTCAACTGTTCTGCCTGCGGCTATGGAACCCTGACCTGTTCACTGGACGTGCTACCTGTCCCGGACCTGCTGTTTTCAACTCTCTAGAGGCAGCAGGAGCGGTAGAGATACTCTCAATGATCGGCTATGAAAAGCCAACTGACATTTACTCCTGAGGTGCTGACCTGTTGCACCCTCGACAACTTCTGTGATTACTATTATTTGACCATGCTGGTCATTTATGAACATTTGAACATCTTGGCCATGTTCCACCCGGCACAGCCAGAAGAGGACTGGCCACCCCTCATAGCCTGGTTCCTCTCTAGGTTTCTTCCTAGGTTTTGGCCTTTCTAGGGAGTTTTTCCTAGCCACGGTGCTTCTACACCTGCATTGCTTGCTGTTTGGGGTTTTAGGCTGGGTTTCTGTACAGCACTTTGAGATATCAGCTGATGTAAGAAAGGCTATATAAATACATTTGATTTGATTTGATATCATATAGTGTGTGTGTGTGTGTGTGTGGCAGGCTTACAATGATGGCAAAAAACTACATTTGAGAGTGTTGGTGCTAGAGGGGGTACGCAGCTGGAGGTTGAATGTTTGAAGGGGTATGGGTCTATAAAAAGTTTGGGAACCGCTGGCGTAGAGTATCATTTGTACAATCTAAACCGCTGTGAAATGTTTTCCATAACCAAAAATATCGTATTTTCAGATGTTTGAAGCTGGTGTACAAAACCAAAAGTAAAAGATACAAAAACTAAACTTAAGACCGGGAAGCATAGAAATAGTGCACATAGAAAATATCTATCGCTTCTTAGAATTGCTTTAAATGAGAATGACAGATCTACATTTCTATGTGAATTTTGTCAGGTCGCCTGTAAAGTAGGGTGGATGGGTGGGCATATAGCGCGAACGTCTAGCAACCCAAAGTTGCGTGTTCGAATCACGGACAACTTTACCGTTTTAGTTCATTAGCAACTTTGCAACTACTTACTCATTTTTAGCTAMTTTGTAACTACTTAGCATGGCCACTATCCTTACCCTGACCTTAMCCCTCTAACATAACTCCTAACCCTAATCCCTAGTCTAGCTAACGTTAGCCGTCTAGTTAACATTAGCCACTTAGCTAACGTTAGCCACAACAAATTGGAATTCATATCATATCATACGAAATTGATGATGGACACATAATATATTATACAAATTGGGGCGCAGACAGATTTCCGTTTACTAAGTTACGTCTWCCCCTGAGTCAAGGTTGGAGATGAGAGCAGGGTCCATACATGATACCTGGGATTACTGAAACAAGACCTTGATATATGTAACACGTATAATATGTGACGGCTGAGTCGTATTTCTCTCCGGTCATCTGGATGGGTGCCATTTGGAATAGCTGCTGGCCATGTGTGCTGTTTCAGACAGATAGAGCGAACTCTGTCAGTGAGATGATGTTGTGGCCAATGTGCAGCAGGCTGTGTTCCAACAGGCATCATCTCTGAACACTGGTCTATCAAAGAGGCCCTCCAGGGTGTTAGAACAGGATGGGGTAAAATATGGTCTGTCTGTCTTTAGATAGTGCAACTGTAGCAGCTTATGCCCATTATCTTTGACATCTGAATGATCCATCTCTCTGTTTTTCCCCCACAATATATATKTTTTATTATCTCTAAGCCTAAACTGGGTCAATGGCGTGAAGATATTCTTACCTGACTTTATAGTGAATTATCTTCAAAAGGTTGAATACCATTTGGACCTCCAGTTGCATACTGTTGTAAAGTGAATGTTGTCCAGTAGGAGGCGCTGTTTGGACATCTGAGAACTCCCTGAGGTTGTAGGCCCACCGGGCCGATTGACCCGTCCTATGAGAGGGATAGTGAGTCCCAGCAAAAGTGGACTACATTGGTGTCACCAGGTCCTAATGTCATTACCCATAGTAGTAATTCAGTGGGACTGATTATATCAGTTTGAGGACATGATGATCTGGCGATGGCTTGGTCTCACAACAAAGCCCACATTGAGTCCAAGTCGTTCTTGTTGCAGACTGAAAAACAAGGACAGGGAAAAATGCATATTTCCCTTTATTATGCTTTCGGCCACATACAGGCAGGCTTACGTCTAGTATTGTCTTTCACCAACCTGGCCTATAGGAAGGCCCTAAATATTGTCAAAGACCCCAGCCACCCCAGTCATAGACTGTTCTCTCTACTACCACATGGCAAGTGATACCGGAGTGCCAAGTCTAGGACAAAAAGGCTTCTCAACAGTTTTTACCCCCAAGCCATAAGACTCCTGAACAGGTAATCAAATGGCTACCCGGACTATTTGCATTGTGTGACCCCCCCCCCCAACCCTTCTTTCTACACTGCTGCTACTCTCTGTTTATCATATATGCATAGTCACTTTAACTATACATTAATGTACATACTACCTCAATTGGCCCGACCAACCAGTGCTCCCGCACATTGGCTAACCGGGCTATCTGCATTGTGTCCCACCACCCACCACCCGCCAACCCCTCTTTTACGCTACTGCTACTCTCTGTTCATCATATATGCATAGTCACTTTAACCATATCTACATGTACATACTACCTCAATCAGCCTGACTAACCGGTGTCTGTATGTAGCCTCACTACTTTTATAGCCTCGCTACTGTATATAGCCTRTCTTTCTACTGTTATTKTATTTCTTTACYTACCTATTGTTCACCTAATATCTTTTATGCACTATTGGTTAGAGCCTGTAAGTAAGCATTTCACTGTAAGGTATTCGGCGCACGTGACAAATAAACTTTGATTAAATAGATGATTGATTAGAGTATTCTCGTGTACATTTGTGGAGTTGAAGAGCAGACGTGTATGTGTGCATGCGTACGTGCCTGTGYACGAGGTTGGGGTCGATTGTGGCTGATTGGTGTTCTTTCTTTTACTCTCAGGATGACATGGTAGGAGAACTCAATAACCCACACAGACTGTAAGACATCCCCTTGTCGTTGAGGTAGATTACTCCTTTACAGTGAATTCAACTGAGACAAGCACTGTGATTTAGTTAGTGGCCAGGCCAGCAATAATTTGCCTTCTCAGGCAACTAAGAGAGCGGCAGAGAGAGACAGTATACCAAGCTCCTCTACCTCTGGTGTGTCAGGTATGAGGAATATAAATCCTCAATAAAATCTTTGTCAAATTATTCACAGAGAGTTACATATATAGGAACCAGGTCGCTAACACCTGATCTACCTTTTGTTTGGCATGTATTTGAAAATGTTTTTCCTTCACATTATCCTTATCGCTCCAGGTTATCATTATTATGAGAGGACTTCCAATTACTAGCTGAGTGTCCAACCACTCATACACTTTAGAGGGTGTTAGATATGTGAAATATTGATTGCCCACTGAAAAGGCACTATAATCACAATGTACATGAAAGTCGCTCAATATCTCATTTTTGCCACACAGCAGGTGTCAGATAAACCAGACTTTTAAGAACCACCAAGTGTCTAAAACACACAGAGAATGTTTTGCATACACAACGCTATTATACTGTATAGTACATTACTTTGTGTCTCTGACCACAGTGAGCTTTATAGCATAGTCTGTATATGATTAATTGTGTGTCCCTCAGTGCAGCAGCAAAGAATAGCTCAATTAATGTCACATTCAGTAACATGTTAGAATGTATCTTAAAGTCATGCTGGGCATAGGATTGGACTCTATGGAACCATGTGCATTTACATAGCTACKTGTACTAGCTAAATATAAAAAAAATCTAAGAGATGCAAGGATCTCTTCTGAAATTGCCTATAGCTTATTCCCAATCGATCACATTCCATGATCTATTGTATAGATTTTACAATTACATTTTTTTTTTTTTAGCAGAGATACTCTTCTCCATAGCGACTAGTTCAAAGTGACTAGTTGCGTTGGGTCAACGACTTTTCGGGTTACTGACCCAACGCTCATAACCGCTAGGCTACCTGCTGTCCTGTATACTTTCCGTCTTCCTGTAAGATTTTATCCGGAAGTGTATTGATTTATGCACAATCTGTGGTGTTATACTAACGAGGCAGAAACGTATGGAAACAGAATGACTGGGGAAATTGAGTTTGATACGTTTAATGAGTTATAAGTGTTCTTTAAGGATACATGCGTATACATGCTTTATTCACTATGCTTTACAGATGAGGCATTATGCAAGTGGTATTTGCAAGCGAGATATGCAAGTGCTATTCATAAAGAACATGCTATGGTCAATAACCGTCAATTTCGTAACTACGTCATCTGCACAACACAGGGTCATGTTKAAACCATTCATGACGCACGTTTCCTAGCTGGCATTTTAGAAGAGTAAAGCCTCTGATATAGCTGGACCCGAGGCCCAGAGCAGACAGACAGACAGCGAGCCAACAGAATCCTAATGCCATGGTGATAGTCAGTCCGCTGAGAGTTATTCTCTCTCTGTAGTTTGGGGTTTGTTCATTATTTATCAGCTAGCTAACAAGGCACTATGTTTTTCAAGTAGGGCTATGAGAGGGAGCAGAGGGACCTGAGCTCAGCATGACATGGTTCTGATTGTCAGATTACAACTTCACACGGCTGGAGGAGAATCTAGTCAATAATAAGACATGGAATTTTAGCCTTTACCATCTCACTCCTCTCTCAGATGAGAGGTGGGAGCTACCTGCAGCACACACAGAGGATTTAGCCGTTTCCCTTGTATAAAGCTACTGCAGGAAATGATGCCAAAACAAGGCATACAGCAGGTAACCTCAAAGATACAATAGAACTGTCCTCGTATACCCCTCAGGTATGCAGTGGCTGTCCTGTTTGGAGCCCAATCATTCATCACCACCAAAAATGTTTTTTGTTTCATTCCATAAATACCCTGATATTTGGAAATGACACATTCTTTGGTGGATTCTCTCCCACAAAAAAATATTTTAAACCCTGACATTTCATGGGGGTGTTTTGATCGAGCTGTCGCTGTGGAAATTAGTATATGCCTACACTAGTTWAAAAAAAAAGCTTTTAAAGCTTAAGAACGCTTTGAGAGATAGCTCCTCAGCCACCTCAAGGAATACAGATTATTTAACTGAGACATTTATAGTTGGTCGTTTTTACATTCTGATCTTTGCATGTATTTCCTCGTTCTCTGTCTGCTCATAACGCCCCATGGCTCGACGTCACAGAGGAGAGACATGACTGAAGCGTTCTAAATGGGCCATTGCATTGACTTTATAATGACACACCACTAATCMCTGACTGATGACTAATTCAAGCGTTAATGCACATTAACACTCAGATAATAGATCATCCAGACTGACAACATCAGCATCTCACTCTCCCACCATTTTGCTCTGCGCACATGTCAATATTTTTCAAGCCATTAAGCCAGTCAATATGCAAGTGATCATTAGGCACAAGAGATTGCTAATTGGATAATTGTTCACCCCCCCCAGCCTCCAGGCAGGGGGATAATTTAGGTTAATGAATGGGAAAAGTGCAGTGGGAGACGTAAAGAACAGTCTGTGCCAGCTGAAGGCTCCCCGGGCAACATACATTGATCCTCTGTATGCTTTAATGTTTATCAGGGCTGCTGTGGGGAGATCATGCTTTTGGAATTAGACTGAGGGCTCCAATTAGGGCTGCTGCCTGGCCTGGCACACACAGACCCCTTGAGTGTCTGTGGTAATCACTGACTGTCCTGCTCCCTGTGTCTGGTCTAGTCTGGAACAGAGCTGTCTGTGGAAAATGTCCACACTACAAATAACTTMGATAACATACTTCCCTAGAAAATTAAATACTGTCATGTGTGCATTCTGATAGCAAAATGGGCCTTCAATTTCCTGAAAATCTTCCTTTTGCAACTGGTTGTTGGCTACCTTAGTTTGTTAATGCAGTCCCATCGCCTTCCTCTATATCTCACTCAGATGTCCCATGAGCTCCGTTGACCTGTTGCTCAAGGTCTGGAGTAACAGAACAACCTGCCGCTGGGTCTTGACACTCAAGCTGTACTGCTCCATTTAGTTCTGAGCTGTAAGCAGAGCTGGGAGAGCACAGTGCACACTGACATGACAGTATGGAGCACTGTGTGTTCCCTGGCAGGACCACGCTGGGAGGCAAGCAGCAGCCTCTCCCTCTAGGTGCTGGCTCAAGGCTCAAGGCTCAAGGCTCAAGGCTCATTGGTTGCGGTTATTTATGTCTGCACTATTTTAAATTCCAACTGTGTGCAGCATCCCATGGCAACTCTGATTCAATATATTTGAAACAATTGATTGATTTCACTCTGATTTCAACCAGGAAATGAGATGGGCCAGTATAACCATCATTGTTTAATTGTACAGTAGTAGATTTCAGGGACAGAGAAAACATGTTGGGCATATTGTGGGAATGATTTATTGTTTGAAGGGAAGAGGTGCCAGTACATTGTTAATTGGGAAGAATTCACAAAGCTGTGCAGCTCATGCGATACAATATGGGGTATTTTGTATGATCTCTCGTTTTCTTTGCTGTCCTCGGCCCACTCTTAAAATATCCCATAGGACAGCTTAGATTCGACTTTAAAAGTGATTTGGACCTCCTGAATGGTATAATAATATTCACATAATTCTTAATAACTAGCTAGTTTGACTCCACACAATGAGCCAAGGACAAGGAGGCAAGGTGAAGTAAGGTCAGAGGATTTACATACTGTCTCCGTGAAATTAAGGGTCACAGTTAAATGTTTGTTGTACATTTTTTAATGGTTTCAACTCCTGAGAGGTCCAAGCTTGTCATTGCATCACTTACACATTCCTACGTTGCACTGTCAAAAGTGTACAATGAAGGGGGGTATTGATTACAATTCTAGAGAAGGTAACATTCTGTACGGCATGCATTTCTTTTCTACCTTTCCTGGACATTGAGAAATACATTAGAGACATGTAAGACCCTAAATACACAAAGACTGTAACATTAGTGTCTGTCACATATTCTGTGGGAAGCCAAGGTTATGTATTTATTCACTCAAGTAAATCACTGTGAATACCTGCTTTTCTCCAGAAAAGCTACCAGATGAGTGCACTGACATGTCTGAGTTCTGTTTAACAAATCCAAACCTGCAACGACACATATGGGGAGGTTTGGAATGTACCTCCACCATGAGCCCCTGGGTTTCCCCCGCTTATAAATCCATTGTACAATTTCACCAGTTTCCGCTGGAAAAGTTGTCCTACTTTCAAAGTAGCCATTAAAAATGAGATTAGTGGCTCGGAGCTGAAACTTGATCCAGGAGAGGAGTGATGGAGAATGGTAAATGTGATGGTTCTTTGGAAGTCCCCTGCCTCTTCCTCCCTAGCTACCTCTGTTATTGCAGTATTAGAGGCATTTTTCAAAGATGGACTAGTATATTTTTCACCACATTTGTGTGGGAAAAGTACATCTCTCCCTCTCATTGGCATGTTTGAGTAAAAGGAATTATAAAACAAAAAAAGTGAAACTTCAATGGAATGCTCTGCCTATATGCCTATTCCTGATGTTACAGAGGATAACAAGGGAAAACCACCCCATGAATGTTTAATAGATGATATGTAAATCAGTGCTGCAAGATCTCACACATTCTGAAGCTTTGAATTTGAAATATCGTTGCAAAGGGCTCTAGCTAAGAAATGATCGTGATGAATATGACAAACTGGAAAAGTAAATTACCATGCAAAACAAATGAACTGTCAATCAACGCTCTAAATCTAAGTTGTTAAATCTCTAGATTGTTCGATCTAAAATCCTCAAACCTATTTTGTGATGTCAAGGTTTTGTCAAAGTTGATCTCATAGGAAGGTTACACCCTTGTGTTGTTCCAGTACCCTTGGGACTTGTCCAGTTGTCAATGATGTGATTGTTGAGAATGTCATAAAACAAAGGGAACTCCTCAAAACAATGGCTATTCTGTATCGAAACCTCMTTCATTCAAACCTCATTCATTCAAACTTCATTCATTCCACTGCAATAACACAAACAGACCGCATCAAATGTACTGTAAGAGCTCCACTGACATATCTAATTGCTGTAAGATAAATAAACAAATCATTTCCATCTGTTTGTGCCCATGAAATGATTCATGGGTTTTCTGATGAATTTACATGACCAGTGTAGTGTAGCAGGAGGTTTAGCTCATACTGTTAATGTTTGTGCCTGTTCAGTTTATGTCGACTCCCAGGACTTTCAAAATCTGTGGAAAATGATTCATGCAAATAAGCAAAACGTTGAAAACATGGCCCAAGTTTTTGAAACCACAACAAACATGCCCTTAATCACCAAAACATTACACCTACAAAAAGATAGACAGCTCAAATGTGTTCTTTTTTACATGTTTTTATAAGTCAGTTAAGAACAAATTCTTATTTACGATGACAGCCTAACCCAGCCAAACCCGGACGACACTGGGCCAATTGTGCGCCGTCCTGTGGGACTCCCAATCACAGCCGGTTGTGATACAGCCTGGATTCAAACCAGGGTGTCTGTAGTGACGSCTCTAGCACTGAGATGCAGTGCCTTAGACCGCTGCGCCACTCGGGAGCCTGAAGGAAGGAGGAAGGACAGTAATAGAGGTTAGTTCCGATGCAGTAAGTTTAGATGCACAGATTGACTGGTGAGTGTCCAGCCTGCAACTGTGACCATCATGCCAAGACAAGAATCAGCACTTGACACTCTTCACCTTCCTCCCCCATCTTCCCCCATCATGCCAAGGAATGAAGCATTGCGTCATATTATTCTGCTTCTTTAATTACTTAAGGCAGGAAGAAATTATTGCTGATTTTTGCTTTATTCCAAAGCCAAGAGTTAGACAGGGCCAAGGGTTGAGGACAAACAGTCAATTACGTTCTCATCCTCACATGTCTCACACATCATGCCTTCTCCTCTAAGGAGAAGAGAAACCCACTTTATACCTACAGTACAGTCCACATAACAGTACGTTCCGCATAACTTATATAAGACAGCAGTACATCTCCGTTTTTCATTAAATAGAACCTCCGGCACGGTACAAGGAATGTTTGTTATGTTGTCCTGATTTGTGTTTTCTTTTGACTTTTACTAAAAAAACATTTGTTGAGCGCATGAGATTGACTGTTTACTGTTGCCCTGCAAACCAGGGTTTGGCTCCATTCAAATTTAAGTTACTCAATTCAGGAAGTGATTTGAATAAAAACAATAAAAACGTGTAAAACATTTTAAATAAATAGCTTATTTTCAGTTTATTGAGAAATCATTGAAAAATTCTCAATTATTGAGTCGGAATTTCTGTTTACTTCCTGAATTGATTGACTTCAATTCAAATTGACCCCAACCCTGTTTTGCAGGGCAACAGGAAACAGTCAATATCTTCTTCCAGCCATGGAAAGTATCACACGCTCAACAAATGTTATAGTATGTGTGTGTGAGAGAGAGAGTCTTACAAGGCGGATAAGAGACTTGTGGAAGGAGACTTCGACAGGCGAAGAATAGAAAATAACAGTGTGCGGAGAAAAGGATGCGACGTTCTCTTGCTAAAAGACCCCCATGAATTATGTATGAATGATCCACACTGACAAAGTTATTTAAAGTCAAGAGTGAAGGAGAATGGTAAACCCTTGAAAAGTTGGTAGCAGTTGGGCTGATCCATTGAATCAATGTCCATTGTGAAACTTACTCACGAGCAGAAATACCCTTAGGGAAGTGACAGTGGTTTATTATTGATGAGAACACTGAAGAGAGACAGTCACAGCARTAGGCCCTCTCTCCAATCTCCTTCTATTAGTTCCGCAGCTTTAATGGATCACACCTGTCAATCCAGTGTACTCACCTACTAGGACAGCTAGCTGAAGAAATATGTATTAGCTACAGTCTGTCTCTGTTACCGCCACAATGTACAGTACGAAACAAATTCTCCATTTGGATCAATCAGAAATGGGGGCGTTTGGTGGTAATTGACCAAAACATTTGTCTTTTTAATGCCTTTGCATCTACGCTGTCCATTTACTTCTGGCCCTTTTCCCATAATGATCCAACGCCTTTGGATCGGTTTCAGACTCCTGCAGCAGGGCAGGGGGACCTGTCATGTTTAATGGAGGATGGTCCACCAAGTCTGTGGTGGAGTGGGAACATTCATTTAATGGGTAAGGGAAAAGAGGCATGAGCAAACCTTCATTCTTTAGACAGTAGAACAATTTGTTCCAATTCTGTCTTTCAGGACGGTCCTTATTGATGTTATTGATTCATATGGTATGGCTTTTGCATTTTCTCATAGTCTGCATTTATGTGATCTACATTGTCTTAAGATTTCTTACTGAGGAAGTTGATATATGCGCACAGTAACCTTCAATGTTCATGTTCATTTGAATTACAGTTGATAGATTTCGACAAGAAGCACTCAAAGGTCAGAATGTCCCTACTGCAGGTAAATTGGCTTGCTGTTTGTATAGGAAATCTGCTGTTCTCCAACAAAATCTCTTCAATATTTCAAACGTGACACAAAGATCCTACGTATTCCGTTGTTATGTACCTTAAAGCTGCAAWCAGCAGCAGCACAATAAAAAGTGTTCTACAGGCCCCTGACTCTGTAAAAAGTTGAGGGATGGGGCTGGAGAAATGTAATGTCTCTYAAATTCATAGACAGAGCTATGGATGCAAGGACTTACAATCCATGATATCAAAATTATAGTTTTAACCATGTTTTGAGGCTATATAGTGTTTGCTTACATTCACTTTGTTTACAAACATCGGAGTAAAACAAGCTTACATTTTGGGTTCTGATGGGGTACGACAGTTTAACTAAGCTCATGAAGCATTCAGAAGTTATATTCTGCAAGAATCAATGGGTACATATCATTAATTGATTAGTGCAAAAATGGATATAGCAACTACAGATACAGTCCCTTTAAGTGCTGTATCTTTGTCCAAGAATGATATCACTGGATGAGTATTTCCTCATGCAGTACAAGAACGCTTAAGTGATTTGTTGTCTGTAGGCCACGTGTGTGTGTGTGTGTGTGTGTGTGTGTGTGTGTGTGTGCGTGCGTGCGTGCGTGCGTGCGTGCGTGCGTGCGTGCGTGCGTGTGTGTGTGTGTGTTATGGGTGTCTGTGCTCGAGTCGGTATACCTGTATGTGTGGTCCCAGTGATATTTGACGTGACTAGGCTCTCTACTATCATGATGACATTAACATGAGAAGCATGAGCAGGATGAAA
Source organism: Salvelinus sp. IW2-2015 (assembly GCF_002910315.2). NCBI lineage: Eukaryota > Metazoa > Chordata > Actinopteri > Salmoniformes > Salmonidae > Salvelinus > Salvelinus sp. IW2-2015. The sequence goes on from NC_036843.1 coordinate 2,112,741, forward strand.
TACACTGTTCTCTGAGCCTTCTGGCTTGGTGCCCAGAGCAGGTAAAATGCAGGCTTTTACCCCCATCACTCTCCCTTTCTCATTGATGGATTACTTTTTACTGCCTTTGTGAATGGCTGTGCAAAGCCGACCCACTCAGTGCTTGATGGAAATGGAGACATAAAAGTGACATAAACATTTGGCAGCTCCTTTAGACGTGCATAGCTTTTCTGTACTAGAAGCTAATACAAGTGCATCACTCTTGATGTAGAATTATTTACACTCTTAAAAAAAAGGTGCTACCGGACTCAATACGTAGAATTTTGCAATTATTGCAACCAATAGAATGCTATATATATATATATATATATATATATGGGGGATACAACCTTCCCAGCTCTGCAGATCTTCCTGCGAGGAGGCAGAGTTTGAGAAACAGACAGTGATTAAAGAAGCAATAAAACCGGYCTTCTTTAAACTAGTTGAGTATCTGGAGCATCAGCATTTGTGGGTTCGATTACAGGCTCGAAATGACCAGAAACAAAGCACTTTCTTCTGAAACTCGCCAGTCTATTCTTGTTCTGAGAAATGAAGGCTATTCCATGCGAGAAATATGCCAAGAAACTGAAGATCTCGTATAACGATGTGTACTACTSCCGTCACAGAACAGCGCAAACTGGCTCTCACCAGAATAGAAAGATGAGTGGGAGGCCCCKGTGCACAACTGAGCAAGAGGACAAGTACATTAGAGTGTCTAGTTTGAGAAACAGACGCCTCACAAGTCCTCAACTGGCAGCTTCATTAAATAGCACCAGTCTCAACGTCAACAGTGAAGAGGCGACTGCGGGATGCTGGCCTTCTAGGCTAATAACCTATTTGGTTCCAGGTAGAACCCTTTTGGGTTCCAGGTAGAACCCTTTCCACAGAGGGTTCCACATGGAACCCAAAAGGGTGCTACCTGGAACCAAAAGGGGTTCTACCTCAAACCAAAAAGGGTTCTTCTATGGGGACAGCCGAAGAACTCTTTTTATTTATTAAGAGTGTAGGATGCAATGCATAAATGTAATCGTTTTTCAACATAATTTTAAAGGCTTGATAAAGACACTTCAAATTATCACATTGATTGATTAATATAAAAAATAGTAAACAAATCCTATCCATCAATATTCTTTAATTCAAAGTAAAGATCACAAAAGTAGTTTTCCTCCAGAGGGATAGCATTTTATATTAGCTGTGTATGTACTGTGGTTTGAATTGACATGTCTTTGCTCTCCTTCGGTTTTTCTGCAATAATACAAATCTACAAAAGTTGGAGTTAAAAATATACTCCATTACAGAGTGTCAAAATGTTATCCACACCTCCCAGCAAGTAGTTATATTACCCTCTGGCTGCAAGCTGTGGCCAGAAGCAATACTCAGAATGATTGTCTGGCTCTAGTGGTCTGTGTGCCCACAAAGGCTGTTTTTGAACACAAACACACACGTCTCCAATTTCAGGACTTTTTGGAGTGTAAACATGTTTGACCATTAAAAATGATATTTTCCTATCCATAACCCTATCCCTAACCTTAACCCCAAAACCTTAAACAAAACCCTTAAGCTAAAAATATTATTTATAGTTATTGTTTTCAGCCCTGTTCAAGACATTCGGGTGAAATGTTAGGACATTGGGGTCCTGATAATGTAGGAAAACAAGTGCATAAACACACACACACACACACTCACACACACACTTTCTCTTACTGTCTGGCTCTCTCGTCTACAAGACTCCAATAACAAAAATAATTTGAGACGTGGGGCTGCTGTATGGACTTGCCTTAGGCACTGAGCTCCCCTCCAAGCCCAAATAAGTGACACAGTACTTTTAATCACTGTCAAGAGACCCTCTTCCCTACAAAACAACTTTCTCTCCAAATGCCCTCAGGGGTGGGCCTCCTTACTCCCTCTTGTATGATCCCACTACTTTTGGGTTGGAGGCCTGGTTTGTGTMAAAAAATATCCTTCATTGGTGTTGTGTTCAAGGGCTCTGCATAAGTGTGTAAATTGATCTTTCAGTAGTAATCTTTCCAGCTAATAAGATAAGGATCAGCTTTCTTGTATTTAGTACTACATTTTTGTGAATTTGTTCCAGTTTAGAGGTTAGCGTAACAAAGACAAATACTGTGTGGCCAGAAGGAAATGAAATCAAGTCATTTTCATTAGCCAGTATTTGCCCCATCAAGAACCACAGCTATCTCAAGTCCAAAAACGTTTCCTTCTTATGGATTTAGATCATCAACGAGGTGTAATAGTTTGTTCTGATAAACCTAATCTTAACTTAATTTCTTGCTGTTTGAAATAAGGCATATGGAGACTTCAACAATTCTTACCATTTATATCTTTGTATTTATATTATCAAATGATTTCCAAACAAATCAAACGCTGAGAAATTGGGAGCATCAGCAGCAACATAAGAAGCAAAATAATCATCCCAACAACCAATTGAAATGTGTAGCTCTTCCATTTCTCTGAAACAATCCAACAACTGAATCCACACAGAGCATTTGAAAGCAGCTTTGTCTTCTATCCAAGCCTGCTAGGTCTCAATCAACCACCAGAATGTTTGTGGCCCATGATATTTTGGTAAGTCTAATACAACTAAATCGGACATGTCGTTTAAACTCATCTATGTATAATCAGCTGGAAAATTGGATAGATGTAATTATAATGTGGATTAAGCACAGTCAGTTCAGATGCACCCTGTAATTTAAAGATGGGGAACCTGATCTCTTTGGCATTCATTGACCCATGAACAGATTCAACAATTCAAGCCGTTCAGTCACATCATCCCACAGGGAGAGAGAATTAACCAGCCAGCAAATAAAGCATCTGCCCTTTGCATTCCCTATGTCTATGCATCAACTGAGTTGTTTTAATATACAACAAGTACGTGTGTGATGCAAATGCCAAACAGAAATTCAAATACTGTACATCTAACAAGGCCTTGTAACAGTGGCAGATGTCGAGTACTGTATCATTGTAACATGCCTTACCATGAAAGCATAATGTGAAAATGAAATGGAACACTGCCCTTAAAATAAAATAAATGATGAAACATTATAAATTACAAATAGTTACATGGACTTCGTACTTGGGATTCGGTTGGGATTACTTTTTGTCTTCTCTTGAATTACAAATAGTTACATGGACTYGGACTTCGTACTTGGGATTCGGTTGGGATTACTTTTTGTCTTCTCTTGAATTACAACTAGTTACATGGACTTGGACTTCCTTTCAAAGACTCAACCAGAGGTTCTGGGAGAAATAACGTTTTCAGTTACATTCTGAATATGCTCTTTGGACTTTTGGCTCTGACAGGACTATTCATTTGTTGTTGGTGATGAAATCATTATTGTGTTGTTCATGATTATTAAACCTCTTAGATGTTCCTATCAATACACTATTGATATACTGACCAAGCTCCCAAATCACTTATTTCTGGCAATTTGGTTTATGCAAGTTTCTTACATCGTATCTGTGGGTTTTTTTTGGTTTAGATTTAAGTTGTAATCTATGGCAATGTGAAACTATTACTACGGACTTCTACAACGGTATATGTTGTTTTCCAATCCTTGTGAGGACACTGAGATATTGGGTGTTGAGTTCAACCTTAGAGACAGGGGAAATACATTGGTGGAGACATCTAGACAGCACTGTCTTTGAATCTTATTGAATTAAACATCAAGAGAGACATTTCCTGTTGACTGTCTGTGGTAGAATGTATGCATGCATGTGTTAGTTAGAAAGCAATGGCCTCAATAAGCTGTCTAGTCACAGCAGACTGTCGTCTACCAATGTTGACTGAAAGCTAGAGGATATGATCTTTACTGAAGCTAGAGTATGATAGTGGCACAAGCCATCTTTGTGAACAATGCAATACTATTCTAGCAAGGAACTTTGGTGGTACTTCACGTAAAAAATGTGTCAATGAAATGACTGATGGGGTGGAATTAAGTTCAAATCCATCTAAATGAAACCCCAGGCATCATCTTGTTTATCTCCAGCTAAGTGAGATATGAATCTTTAAACAATGTGCTAAATTAGTTTCATGCCTGAAATATGGGTTTTCCACTATGTGCCAATTCCTGCATATGGCTACAATGCAAAACTCATCTGGATGGACACATTTTTTTGTCAGATTGCATAAATGTTTTTACATGTTTGGAGGGAACAMGGACTTTAACCACAAGCAAATATGGCAATAGATTCTCGTAGTTACAAAGAAAATAGTTTTTTTGCTGCGGCTGTCCAGGGTATTGCCTGATTGGACGAGAAAGTGGTGGGGAAGTTCCACGTACATCATCATCGATACAAGGAAAAATACCTGCTTTATTTGGTGTTAATCTACCAACGGTTTTGTTTCTGGCCTCTGGCATAAAAATCGGCTAAACTGCCTGTGAAATGGTCAAACACTGTAGATGGTTGGCAGCTATCTAAAGTGAGTAGAGCACCCATGAAATATATATTGTGTGTGCTCCTAGGTACCCCTTGCACTGATGTGTACATTTAAAAAAWATATATTCTATTAGGGTTGCCTACCATAAGTCTTATTTCTATACTGTAGAGTGGGGACCATAATTGAAGATAGTTGGAAACAATCTATCTAGTGACAGAGCCCTGAGCACTTCTCTCATAAATCATTCCGCATGCTAAAGAGATTTCAGGAATTGACTTACAGAGCTCTGAGTGAGTCATTTAGCATTTCTAAAAGACTCAGAGTGSCACACTCATGGAGATGGCACTGGTTCTACCACTCTCTGGCTCTTTCTCTATCTGCATCCCTTCTGCTGTGTGATGAATGGGGAAGAGACAGTTGCTGATCATATCAAATTGTATTTGTCTCTTGCACAGAATACCACGGGTGTAGACYTTACCGTGACACGCTTGCTTATGAGCCCTTCCCAACGATGCAGAGTTTTCAAAAATCKTAAGAAAAAGAAAAATAGTAACACATGAATAAATACACAAGGATGGAGCTACAGTATATACATTGAGTATACGAAACATTAGGAACACCTGCTTTTTCCATGACATAGACTGACCAGGTGAAGGCCACGATCCTTTATTGATGTCACCTGTTAAATCCACTTCAATCAATGTACATGAAGGGGGGAGACAGRTTAAAGAAGGATTTTTAAGCCWTGASACAATTAAGACATTGATTGCACATGTGTGCCATTCAGAGGGTGAAAGGTTTAACCCCCTAGAGTTGATGTGCGTGCCTCCACGGAAATCTAATTAGCGTCATAAAAAAATMCCAATAATAATCTGTCAGTTTATGCTGGAGATATTTTATTTCTTTTTTTYAATCCACCGCATCTGCCGATGTCGCACTTCTGCATCTGCAGTGAAAGGTRACAGAGGTAGAGCGGTGTTTGTCAGACCATGAGACATCCCGAAAATCTTGCCTCTCATAAAATCGTCTGTAGCGTCCGAATGGTTTGGCCTACACTACTATTAAGACCCCTCTGTGGAAAGGTGAGTTCTCAGTTTTGCTCTAGGACACCCACAGGCCTCAAAAGATTCATCGGAAGGTCCTACGGCACCAGTTTGGGGTCACTTAGAAATGTCCTTGTTTCTGAAAGAAAAGCTAATTTTCTGTCCATTAATTTTAAAATAACATCAAATTGATCAGAAATACAGTGTAGACATTGTTAATGTTGTAAATTACTACTGTAGCTGGAAACAGCTGATTTTTATGGAATATCTACATAGGCGTACAGAGGCCCATTATCAGCAACCATCACTCCTGTGTTCCAATGGCACGTTGTGTTAGCTAATCCAAGTTTATAATTTTAAAAGGCTAATTGATCATTAGAAAACCATTTTGCAATTAGTTAGCACAGCTGAAAACTGTTGTGTCTGATTAAAGAAGCAATAAAACCGGCCTTCTTTAGACTAGCTGAGCATCTGGAGATCAGCATTTGTGGGTTCGATTACAGGCTCAAAATGGCCAGAAACAAAGCACTTTCTTCTGAACTCATCAGTCTAGTTCTTGTTCTGAGAAATGAAGGCTATTCCATGCGAGAAATTGCCAAGAAACTGAAGATCTCGTACAACGCGTGTGTACTACTCCCTTCACAGAACAGCGCAAACTGGCTCCAACCAGAGTAGAAATAGGAGTTGGAGGCCCCGGTGCACAACTGAGCAAGAGAAAAGTACATTAGGTGTCTAGTTTGAGAAACAGACCCCTTACAAGTCCCTCAACTGGCAGCTTCATTAAATAGTACCTGCAAAACACCAGTCTCAACGTCAACAGTGAAGAGGCAACTCCGGGAGGCTGGCCTTCTAGGCATAGTTCCTCTGTTCAGTGTCTGTGTTCTTTTGCCCATCAGAGTTGCAAAGAAAAATCCATATCTCAGACTGGCCAATAAAAAGAAAAGATTAACATTGGCAAAAGAACACAGAATCTGKACAGAGGAACTCTGTCTAGAAGGCCAGCATCCCGGAGTCACCTCTTCACTGTTGACGTTGAGACTGGTGTTTTGCGAGTTCTATTTAATGAAGTTACCAGTTGAGGATGAGGCGTCTGTTGTTCAATGTAGTGAATCTGTTATTCAATGTGTTTGTATGGGCTAATAGCAGTMAGGCCAAAGAAAATGCTTCTGACCTTCTTAAAACAATTCCATATAGCTTAGTGGAACCCCCCCTCCCCYGGCATAATATGCTCTTTGGACACTTGGGTCTGACAAGACTATTCATTTGTTGTTAATGATGAAATCATTCTTGTGTTATTTATGATGAACCTCTTAGATTTTCCTGTAAATACACTATTGATGYCACCTGTTAAATCCACTTCAATTAGTGTAGATGAAGGGTAGAAGACAGGTTAAATAAGGATTTTTAAGCTTTGAGACAATTGAGACATGGATTGTGTATGTGTGCCATKCAGAGKGTGAATKGGCAAGACAAAACATTTAAGTGCCTTGGAACGGGGTATGGTATTAGGTGCCAGGTACACCGGTTTGACTGTGTCAAGAACTGCAACACTGCTGGGTTTTTCACACTCAACAGTTTCCCATGTGTATCAAGAATGGTCCACCACCCAAAGGACATCCAGCCAACTTGACATAACTGTGGGAAGCATTAGATTCAACATGAAATGTTTTGGACACCTTGTAGAGTCCATGTCCCGATGCATTGAGGCTGTTCTGATGGCTAAAGCCAGTGCAACTCAATATGAGGAAGGTGAGACTAATGTTTTGTACACCCAGTGTACAGGGAGCACCAGTACCAGATTAATGTRCAGGGGTATGAGGTATTTGAGGTAGATACTGTAGGTACATGAAGGCGGGGTAAAGGGACTARGCATCAGGATAGATAATAAGAAGAACAGAGCAGCAGCAGAATATGATGAGTGTAAAAATGTGTGTGAATGCGTGCGTGTACAGATGTAGCAACTTAATTTGAGCCATCTTGCTACAGCAGGAAAATAATCATGCAGCAACTGGAAATTGAATTACACTACATGACCACAAGTATGTGGACACCTGCTCGTCAAACATCTCATTCAAAAATCATGGGCATTAATATGGAGTTGGTCCCCACTCTTCTGGGAAGACGTTCCACTAGATGTTGGAACATTGCTGCGTGGACTTGCTTCCATTCAGCCAAAAGAGCATAAGTGAGGTCGGGCACTGATGTTGGGTGATTAGGCTTGGCTCGAAGTCTGCGTTCCAAACCCAAAGGTGTTCGATAGGGTTGAGGTCAGGGCTCTGTGCAGGCCAGTCAAGTTATTCCACACAGATCTCAACAAACCATTTCTGTATTGACCTTGCTTTGTGCACAAGGGCATTGTCATGATGAAACAGGAAAGGGCCTTCCCCAAACTGTTGCCACAAAGTTGGAAGCACAGAATCGTCTAGAATGTAATTGTATGCTGTATCATTAAGATGTCCCTTCACTGGAACTAAGAGGCCTAGCCCGAACCATGAAAAACAGCGCCAGACCATTATTCCTCCTCCACCAAACCTTACAATTAGCACGATGCATCGGGGCAGGTAGCGTTCTCCTGGCATCCGCCAAACCCACATCCGTCCATCGGACTGCCAGATGGTGAAGCGTGACTCATCACTCCAGAGAACTCGTTTCCACTGCTCCAGAGATCAATGTCCGCGAGCTTTACACCACTCCACCATGCTTGGCATTGCGCATGGTGATCTTAGGCTTGTGTGCGGCTGCTCCGCCATGGAAACCCACTTCATGAAGCTCCCAACGAACAGTTATTGTGCTGACGTTGCTTCCAGAGGCAGTTTGGAACTTGGTAGTAAGTGTTGCAACCAAGGACAGGTAATTTTTACGCACTACACGCTTCAGCAATCAGCGGTCCCATTCTGTGAGCTTGTGTGGCCTACCACTTCGCGGCGTCTCCACTTCACAATAACAGCACTTACAGTTGACCGAGGCAGCTCTAGCAGGGCAGAAATTTGACGAACTGATTTGTTGGAAAGGTTACATCCTATGACGGTGCCACGTTGAAAAACACTGAGCTCTTCAGTAAGGCTATTCTACTGCCAATGTTTGTCTGTGGGGATTGCATGGCTGTGTGCTCGATTTTATAGCCGATATAGTGCTTTTGTATATATAGTGTATTATGTGGATTAAAATTAATGGACATTTTTGGTTGGGGTTAATCATTTTTTTCTTTAGGCAAATCAGTCAGAAATGTTAAAGTGGTTAGTTACAAACCTTAGAAGCCTTTTAAAACCTTGAATACAATACAAGTTTGCATTTCCTGCTGTCCATGAAATTTCTCAGCAACAAAAGAGTGATCAAATGAAGTTCCTACATCTGTATGTGTGTTTGTGTTGTGTTGGTATGCTTGTATCATCTGTGTGTGTGCGTATGTAATGTATGGGAATGTGTGTGGGTTTTGGGTGAGAGTGTCAGTGTCAGTGTAGTGGGTGTGAGTGAGTGTGTAAAAGTCTTTATCCACCAGAAACGCTGCCTCTGAGTGAGTGGTTTCTTGTTTGTTTATAGCCCCATACAGTTTGTTCAGTTCCAAAGTGGTGTTGGCTTGTGGAGGAATGTAGACAGCCATTATAATTGCGGATGAGAAGATAATAGATAATAGATGGTAGATAATAGGGTCTGCAGCTTACCATGAGGTATTCTATATCAGGTGAGCAAAAGCTGGAGATTTCCTTCACACTGGAAGGAGAGCACCAGTTGTTTTTTATGAAGAGCCACACCCCTCCCCCTTTGGACTTGCCCGAGGCCGACTTCGTCCGATCATGCCACTGCATGGAGATACCACTGAGTTCTGTGCACATAGTCATCCAGCCATGTGTCTGCAAGGCATATAATATTRCTGCTTTTCAAGTCTCTCTGATAGCAGATTCTTGAACGAAGCTTTTCCATCTCRAGTGACTGGACATTTGTCAATAGAACGGAAGGGAGTGCCAGTYGATTTTCTCACCAGGATGCCAGCTCGCCTGCCACGTCTACGCCCGTGGTGTTTTGGTARCCCATGAAACAAAGAAATGGGGTCTGGTATGAACAAGKGAACAGTTGAGTCGGAGTTGAAGTCGGATTTGAAGTCGGTAATCGAAGTTCGTAAATGTCGATCTGATGTACAGAAGTGCTTGCCGGTCATATGTGATAATAGTATGAACCTTCTGTTAAAGATAACGTTCTGTTAAAGTCACTAAATAGAAAGTTCGGTTAAAACTCGTAAGATGTTGCCATTCTCCGTCGGCGACATTGCTCTGTCACAGTCAACCCTTTGATTTGAATCCTGTTATTCTCTTAGCCTCTCTGTTGCTCAGACGCTGGGGAGCTGTCTTAATCACAGGTGGTGCTGAAAGATGGAGCTGAAGAGGTCCATATACAGTTGAAGTCAGAAGTTTACATACACCTTAGCCAAATACATTTCAACTCAGTTTTTCACAAATCAGGTCAGTTAGGATCACCACTTTATTTTAAGAATGTGAAATGTCAGAATAATAGTAGAGAGAAGGATTTATTTCAGCTTTTATTTCTTTCATCACATTCCCAGTGGGCCAGAAGTTTAAATTAGTATTTTGTAGCATGCCTTTAAATTGTTTAACTTGGGTCAAACGTTTTGGGTGGCCTTCCACATGCTTCCCACAATAAGTTGGGTGAATTTTGGCCCATTCCTCCTGACAGAGCTGGTGTAACTGAATCAGGTGTGTAGGCCTCCTTGCTCGCACAAGCTTTTTCAGTTCTGCCCACCGCTTTCGTGGATGGCCACTCCAATACCTTGACTTTGTTGTCCTTAAGCCATTTTGCCCCAACTTTGGAAGTATGCTTGGGGTCATTGTCCATTTGGAAGACCCTTTTGCGACCAAGCTTTAACTTCCTGACTGATGTCTTGAGATGTTGCATCATAATATCCATAATTTTCCTTCCTCATGCCATCTATTTTGTGAGAGTGCACCAGCACCTCCTGCAGCAAAGCACCCCCACAACATGATGCTGCCACCCCCGTGCTTCACGGTTGGGATGGTGTTCTTCGGCTTGCAAGCATCCCCTTTTTCCTCCAAACATAACGATGGTCATATGGTCAAACAGTTTTATTTTTGTTTCATCAGACCAGAAGACATTTCTCCAAAAGTATGACTTTGTGTCCCCATGTGCAGTTGCAAACCGTAGTCTGGCTTTTTTATGGCGGTTTGGTAGCAGTGGCTTCTTCCTTGCTGAGCGGCCTTTCAGGTTGTGTCGATTTCAGACTCGTTTTACTGTGGATATACTGTAGATACTTTTTGTACCTGTTTCCTCCAGCATCTTCACAAGGTCCTTTGCTGTTGTTCTGGGATTGATTTGCACTTTTCGCACCAAAGTACGTTCATCTCTTTGGAGACAGAATGCGTCTCCTTCCTGAATGGTATGACGGCTGCGTGGTCCACATGGTGTTTATACTTGCATACTATTGTTTGTACAGATGAACGTGGTGCCTTCATCCACAGGTACACTCCAATTGACTCATATGATTGTAATTAGCCTATCAGAAGTTTCTAAAGCCATGACATCATTTTCTGGAATTTTCCAAGCTGTTTAAAGGCACAGTCAACTTAGTGTATGTAAACTTCTGACCCACTGGAATTGTGATACAGTGAATTATAAGTGAAATAATCTGTCTGTAAACAATTATTGGAAAAATTGGGGTGAGTTGGGGTGGGCATTCTATGTCTGGTGTTCTATGTTTTCTTATCTGTGTGTTTGGCCGGGTGTGGTTCTCAATCAGAGGCAGCTGTCTCTGATTGAGAACCATACTTAGGTAGCCTTTTCCACCTGTGTGTTGTGGGTAGTTGTTTTCTGTTTTCTGTTGTTGCACCAGACAGAACTGTTTTGTTTCGTTCACTCTCTTTGTTGTTTTTGTTGTTTCAGTGTTCAGGTTATTTTATTAAACTACAATGAACACTTACCACGCTGCGTTTTGGTCACCTTCTCTCCAGGACGATCGTTACAATTATAAGTGAAATAATCTGTCTGTAAACAATWGTTGGAAAAATGACTTGTGYCATGCACAACGTAGATGTCCTAACCKACTTGCCAAAACTATAGTTTGTTAACAWGAAATKTGTGGAGTGGTTGAAAAACGAGTTTTAATGACTCCAACATAAGTGTATGTAAACTTCCGACTTCAACTGTAGACACTATATGGAAAAGTGAAGGGGCTTATGCATTGACTTCTTATATCCTCTAGACTTGACTCTATACATGGCCAGATGGCAGTGGTTGCCACGTGCGAAGCCAAGGTCTTCCGGAATCAATATTTCTTACACTGCTCAATAAACATGCCATGCATTTTAAATTCTTGTCCGTTTTCATCCAATGCAGCTGCTCAGTACTGTATGCCTTGGTGGGGAATGCACTGAGTGAATTAGACAGCTTTGAATGGCGAGGCACTATACTGAGAGTTGCCTCATAAATCGCTCAGAGCACAGAACGGCTGGAGGAGGAGGAGGTAAATTTAAAATGGTTGGTGGCTGTCAGAGATATAATTCGGCTTTAGTTAAAGAATTAAGATAGGCAGACGTGGGTTAGTGGGTTTGAGGATTTAAACCTTMTTTTGGGGAACATCTACCTCTTCTGTCTTGAACGAGGCCCTCTCTACGGTAGGAGAAATGTTCGAAAATGAGCCCTAAGACAAAGCATTATTTCTGCAGGCAATTTAAAGTAATGACGCTCTGCTAATTCAATTGGCTGATTAACTTTGCGGTCATCCTGAGAGATGGCTSCAGTCATATGGAGGTCATGGTAGCATTGCGATGAAACCCCAGTTTGGGCCCACTGGTTTCCTATCACGTATGGGAATCCTGATATGAAATGAAGTAAGGTGATCATCATCTCCAGATCCAAACTGTATATCACTCATTTAACATTCCAGATATAATAATAATAAACAATAACACATGTATTTTTGATATAGCGCTTTTCATTAGAGACAATAATCTCAAAGTCACTTTGAACACAAAAACAGAAACACGTTTCGGGAATCCGGCAGTTCATGGTTGATGGTCTTCCACAGGTTCAGATGTCTTTAGGCAGTTCAGTCAGTAGCAGTAGCTTGAGCGGAGAGAAAATGGTGTTCATCAGGCACGCTGTCTCCTCCTCCATAGGTAGGCTGTCTCCTCCTCCATAGGCAGGCTGTCTCCTCCTCCATAGGCACACTGTCTCCTCCTCCATAGGCACACTGTCTCCTCCTCCATAGGTAGGCTGTCTCCTCCTCCATAGGTAGGCTGTCTCCTCCTCCATAGGTAGGCTGTCTCCTCCTCCATAGGTAGGCTGTAACTCCTCCTCCATAGGGAGGCTGTCTCCTCCTCCATAGGTAGACTGTCTCCTCCTCCATAGGTAGGCTTTCTCCTCCTCCATAGGTAGACTTCTCCTCCTCCATAGGTAGGCTGTCTCCTCCTCCATAGTTAGGCTGTCTCCTCCTCCATAGTTAGACTGTCTCCTCCTCCATAGGTAGGCTGTCTCCTCCTCCATAGGTAGACTGTCTCCTCCTCCATAGGTAGGCTGTCTCATGCTCTTCAAAGTGTAGCACCCACCTGGGAGATGCTTCAGCGCCGTTAAAAGCAGCAGGAAAAGACCGCCACATCTTGACAGTAGTCTGGAACAGTCCCCTACGAGGCAAGCCTCAGCCATTCTCTCACACTGCAGTCCACATCCATCCAGGAACCGGGACAGATGGTGTGATCTAGTGTGATCTGGGCACACATTCAATATTCAAATTGCAAAACTAGTTCAATCATGAACTAAGGACCTTGAGTTTGGATCCACTGACAAATCCATGCAGCTTTGCTAAGGCCTAGTGCAGTCAGAATGATGTTTTTCCTGTGTTTTGTATCATTGCACAGCAGCTGATTAAACTAAACATTGTAAAAGTGTGAAAAAATTTGATCACTGTTATTTCCTGATAGTTGCTGGTTGAAAATAGAATTTACACATGACCTTCGAATCAGTTGATTTTGCATGCATGGAGTTTTGGCTTGCCTTGTGACATCACCAGGCAGTATAAGTTAATAGACCAATAACAAAGAGAGTTCCAAACATCTCATCAAATCAAATTACATGTTATTGGTCGCGTACACATATTTTGCAGATGTTATCGCAGGTGCAGCGAAATGCTTATGTTTCTAGCTCCAACAGTGCAGTAATACCTAACAAGAAAACATTTAAAGAAAGGAATTAAGAGATATCAGAACAAGCTATGTCAGTCCGGAATATAAATATACACTGAGTGTACAAAACATTATGAACACCTGCTCTTTCCATGACATAGACTGACCAGGTGAATCCAGGTGAAAGCTATTATCCCTTATGTCACTTGTTAAATCCACTTCAATAATTGTAGATGAAGGGGAGGAGACAGGTTAAAGAAAGATCTTTAAGCCTTGAGACAGTTGAGACATGGATTAAGTATATGTGCCATTCAGAGGGTGAATGGGCAAGGCAAAAGATTTAAGTGCCTTGGAACAGGGTATGGTAGTAGGTGCCAGGTGCACCAGTTTGAGTGTGTCAAGAACTGCAACGCTGCTGGGTTTTTCAAGCTCAACAGTTTCCCGTGTGTCTACCACCCAAAGGACATCCAGCCAACTTGACACAACTGTGAGAAGCATTGGAGTCAAGATGGGCCAGTATCCTTGTGGAATGCTTTCGACATGTAGTAGAGGCCATGCCCCAATGAATTGAGGCTGTTCTGAGGAAAAAAGGGTGTGCAACTCAATATTAGGAAGGTGTTCCTAATGTTTGTACACTCAGTGTATCTGTATATGATGGTGTGTATAGACATTATGGACAGTATATGAATAGAAAAGGTGTATACAGCAGTAGTTATATAGGATAAGCCTTGACTAGAATACAGTATATACATATGAAGTGGGTCAAACAGTATGTAAACATTATTAAGGTGACCAGTGTTCAATTACTATGTACAAAGGGCAGCAGTCTCTAAAGTGCACGGGTGATAGCCGGCTAGTAACAGTGACTAAGTTCAGGGCAGGGTTACTGGGCGGAGGCCGGCTAGTGGTGACTATTGTGAAACCGGGTGCTGTAGATGTCCTGGAGGGCAGGCAGTGTGACCCCTGTGATGTGTTTGGCTGACCGCACCACCCTCTGGAGAGCCCTGCGGTTGTGGACGGTGCGATTGCCATACCAGGCGGTGATACAGCCCGGCAAGATGCTCACTGTAGAAGTTTGTGAGGGTCTTAGGGACCAATCCGAATTTCTTCAGCCTCTTGAGATTGAAGAGGCGCTGTTGCGCTGTTGCGCCTTCTTCACCGCACTCTCTGTGGGGATGGACCATTTCAGGCTGCAGAGGAACTTGAAGCTTTTCATCCTCTCCACTTCAGTCCCGTTGATGTAGATGTGGTCATGCTCTCTCAGCTGTCTCATGAAAGTCCACAATCAGCTGCTTTGTTTTGTTGACGTTGAGCGAGAGRTTATTTTTATGGCACCACTCCACCGGGGTCCTCACCTCCTCCCTGTAGGCTGTCTCGTCGTTGCTACCACTGTTGTGTCGTCTGCAAACTTGATGATTGAGTTGGAGATGTGTGTCTGCCAATGGACGAGTTTGTTTTGTATCACCCGGTGCCCTGTGTCGGCGGGGCTTGCACATTTTAGACCCTTCGATTGGTCATAAAGTGAAATTCGGCAGCCACCCGGGKCAGAAGGCCATGYAAAACGAACTCGYTCACTGGCACCTAGTTTTCAGGTTACATGTCMCTCCCATTAGTCCCCTCCAATTATGCCTCTCACTCAGACCACTTGTTTTTGCTGAAAAGCTATCTTTGTTTAGTTTCTGACCATTTTAATGGAAAGCTATTACAGTAAGATACTTAATTGTTACTCAGAAATKATTTAATATTTAAATAAAAAGTGTCTGCATTGCCTTTAACATTTTAACAGAATGTTTGAATGTTTGAATGTTTATACAATGCACACAAGGGCAATTCCATGGTAACGGAATTGCGCTGACTCGGATGTTTCACTTTAAAATGAATGSCAAACAAAAAACATTGATTTCAAAGTTCAACAAACCATACAACCCTATGCACAATGACTACTTTAAATCATTTACAAAGAACATATACAAAAAWAAACATTTACTTTGCAGATGTAAAGTTTGGTAAGAGAATTTCAGTAAAATCTTCTTAAGTATGTGTCCACGTTTCCAAAAACTCTGTTAAATATCTGCTCCGAATTAAGATTCAAAGATGTCTGCTGAACGAATGGGGTGTCAGCTATGACACCACAACTTGACTTTGAAAATATCTATTTTGGTTATTGAATTACAGTAAGTGAAGTGGAATTACACACGGCAAMAAAATTGCGCTAATGAAATTTCATCATGGGTTTCTGATCTGTGCTTCACAGAAATGCATAATTATGGATATTAATGTCATTCTCTTCATGGTGATGTATCCTAAATAGGTACACAAAGGTAGAAATATGCAATATCCTCCTTTGCATATTTGGGTATTATTATATTAATGAGCTCTGCCCCCAAACAATAGTAAATTTGGTTGGTCCGGAACGGACCAAATTTTAACCAGTCATAGACTTCTCTGTTTCACAACTTTGGACATCAAAGTACAGCACAATAGAGTAGAGTAGAGTATAGTTCAGTACAGTACAGTACCGTAGCGTTTAGTAGAGTATAGTTCAGTACAGTACAGTACAGTATCGTAGAGTTTAGTACGGTAGAGTACAGTAAAGTAGAGAATAGTTCAGTACTGTACTGTAGAGTACAATACAGTACATTATAGTGTACTCAAATCTAGTGTGCTCTACTGTGTACTGTACTGAACTCTACCAAAATTAATTGGGTATTAATTGCAACTAATTGCAGCATTAACACAAAAATGGAAGAGGCAAGTGGAAGGGGGAAAAGTAAGGAACTTGTCTGTCGGCCCTGCATTAAAGACCAAAATTGGTTAATGAAAATGGTGATAAATACAAATATATACCAGTTTCATTTAAGGACCAAAGAATCGACAGCTGTGCCATATAAATTTCAAAATAGTTGGGAAGAGATTTTCAATGTACCGATTCCATGGCACATAGTTTATGAATTGACACGCAAAACGACACCGGATTCAAAACAACCTATTTTTCTATTTAAATTATTATAGACAATTCTTGCAACCAATAGAATGTTATATATATGGGGATACAACCTTCCCAGCTCTGCAGATTTTTCTGCGAGGAGGCAGAGTCATTAGATCATTTATTTTGGTGYTGTCCATATGTACCTCGTTTTCGGTCACAKGTCCAGGAATGGCTGAAGAATTGCAACATTTACCTACAGCTAATGCTGCAGATACCAATACTGGGTGATGTGAAAAGTCATAGTCAATCGATCAATAACATAATAATTATTTTAGCAAAAACGGGTATCTTTAATTTGCAATCTGTAGAARCTATGAGAATARAAAGGTTCAGAACTTTTGTGAAGCATCACAGCACAGTTGAAAMATATATGGCAAATAGAAATCCAATAAGTATGGTGTTAAGAGATAGATGGGAGGGGTTGAATGGAGCTGAAGGGTGAGACGAATAACAACAAGATAACAAATTAATAACATATGGGGTCTGTAAAAATCTATATAGGTTCAGAACTTTTGTGAAATAGCACAGTTACAAATATATGGCAAATAGAAATCAAACTGGATGGACTTGAGAAATAAAGGAAGGCCAGGACTAAAAACAAACAAAATATAACTATTGTAAAATAGATTGTGTCCGTAAAATGTCTATAGTATATACAGTTGAAGTCGGAAGATTACAGACACCTTAGCCAAATATATTTAAATTCGGTATTTCACATTTTTCTATAGGATTGAGGTCAGGGCTTTGTGGTGGCCGCTACAATACCTTGACTTTGTTGTCCTTAAGCCATTTTGCCACAACTTTGGAAGTATGCTTGGGGTCATTGTCCATTTGGAAGACCCATTTGCGACCAAGCTTTAACTTCCTGACTGATGTCTTGAGATGTTGCTTCAATATATCCACATAATTGTCCCTCCTCATGATGCCATATATTTTGTGAAGTGCACCAGTCCCTCCCGCAGCAAAGCACCCCCACAACATGATGCTGCCACCCCGTGCTTCACGGTTGGGATGGTGTTCTTCGGCTTGCAAGCCTCCCCCTTTATCTTCCAAACATAACAATGGTCATTATTTTATCTTTATTTAACTAGGCAAGTCAGTTAAGAACACATTTTTATTTTCAATGATGGCCTAGGAACAGTGGGTTAACTGCCTTGTTCAGTGGCAGAACAACAGATTTTTACCTTGTCAGCTCGGGGATTCGATCTTGCAACCTTTCAGTTACTAATCCAACCACTAACCTCCCTGCCGCCCCATACATTAGAACTGCCGCCAAACAGTTCTATTTTTGTTTCAACAGACCAGAGGACATTTCTCCGAAAAGTACGATTTTTGTCCCCATGTACTGCACATGGGGACAAAAATCGTACTTTTCGGAGAAATGTCGCAAACCGTAGTCTGGCTTTTTATGGCGGTTTTGGAGCAATGGCTTCTTCCTTGCTGAGTGACCTTTCAGGTTTTGCCGATATAGGACTTGTTTTACTGCGGATATAGATACTTTTGTACCTGTTTCCTCCAGCATCTTCACAAGGTCCTTTGCTGTTGTTCTGGGATTGATTTGCACTTTTCGCACCAAAGTACGTTCATCTTTTCGGAGACAGAACACATCTCCTTACTGAATGGTATGACGGCTGAGTGATCACATGGTGTTTATACTTGCGTACTACTGTTTGTACAGATGAACATGGTACCTTCAGGCGTTTGGAAATTTCTCCCAAGGATGAACCAGACTTGTGGAGGTCTACAATTTATTTTCTGAGGTCTTGGCTGATTCTTTTTGATTTTCCCATGATGTCAAGCAAAGAGCAGTAAAAGTAGGCCTTGAAATACATCCACAGGTACACCTCCAATTGACTCAAATGATGTCAATTAGCCTATCAGAAGCTCTAAAGCCATGACATCATTTTCTGATCCAAGCTGTTTAAAGGCACAGTCAATAACTTAGTGTACGTTAACTTCTGACCCACTGGAATTGTGATACAGTGAATTATAAGTGAAATAATCTGTCTGTAAAGAATTGTTGGAAAAATTACTTTTGTCATGCACAAAGTAGATGTCCTAACCGACTTGCCAAAACTATAGTTTGTTAACAAGAAATTTGTGGAGTGGTTGAAAAATGAGTTTTAATGACTCCAACCTAAGTGTATTTTTAACTTACGAATTGAACTCTATAAGCTGGAAGTAGAAGGCTAAGTGTTATTGTTTATTAGTTTACTCCAATTAGGGTAGGGGTTGGAGGGTTTGCGGGGAATAATAAGGAAAATGTATTTTAAAAAGATGTGTATATCAGTGGAGGCTGGTGACTTGAAAAATTGAGGAGGATGGGGGACACGGTATAGGCGCGGAACGCACGGAGACCACAAAGTGTSTTTCAAAAATCATGAAAGACTAATTATTTGAACCTAAAGCATTTAATAAAGACATTTATAGTACAATAGTAAGGGGAAAGGGAATGAGAGGGCTCAAAAGGTGCAAATTAAAAGCGAGGGTCCGACCTCTACTTGAGATCAGTTTCATTAAAGAAGGATGAAAAGGTGAGGACATTCTTTTCTGATATTTTCAGTGGTAATGTTAACAAACACGCCCCCATAAAGAAAATGAGAATTAAAGCCCCTGATTCGACCGTGATCTTGCAGAGTTAYTCCACCTCAAGAATTACATTTGGGGAAAGGCTCAGCTGACTGGATATCGTTCAGGCAAATGAGAAATAAGTGCACTCAGGCTATCCGGRAGGCCAAAGTTAGTTACTTTAAGGAGCAGTTCTCTCTCTGTGGGTCTAACCCCAAGAAGTTCTGGAAAACGGTTAAAGACCTGGAGAATAAACCCTCCKMCTCACAGCTGCCCATGTCCCTTAATGTTGATGATGTGGTTGTTACTGACAAGAAGCACATGGCTAAGCTCTTTAATCACCACTTCATTAAGTCAGGATTCCTATTTGACTCAGCCATGCTTCCTTGCCTGTGAAACATTTCCTCATCTCCCACCCCTTCTAATGCGACAATCCCTGATGCTTCTCCCTCTTTTTCCCCTGCCCTGCTACAAAATTTCTCTCTGGAGAGAGTCACTCAGTCTGAGGTGCTAAAGGAGCTCCTTAAACTTGACCACAAAAAAACATCTGGGTCAGATGGTTTAGACCCTTTGTTCTTTAAGGCTGCTGCCCCTATCATCGCCACGCCTATCTACAACCTTTTTAACCTGTCTCTCCTTTCTGGGGAGGTTCCCATTGCTTGGAAGGCAGCCACAGTTCATCCTTTGTTTAAAGGGGGAGATCAAGCTGATCCTAACTGTTATAGGCCTATTTCTATTTTGCCCTGTTTATCAAAAGTGTAAACAACTGACTGGCTTTCTTGATGTCTATAGTATTCTCTCGGATATGCAATCTGGTTTCCGCTCAGGTTATGGATGTGTCACGGCAACCTTAAAAGTCCTCAATGATGTCGCCTTTGCCCTTGATTCTAAGCAATATTGTGCTGCTATTTTTATTGACTTGGCCAAAGCTTTTGATACGGTAGACCATTCCATTCTTGTGGGCCGGCTAAGGAGTRTTGGTGTCTCTGAGGGGTCTTTGGCCTGGTTTGCTAACTACCTCTCTCAAAGAGTGCAGTGTATAAAGTCAGACATTCTGCTATCTCAGCCACCGCCTGTCACCAAGGGAGTAGCCCAAGGCTCAATCCTAGGCCCCACGCTCTTCTCAATTTACATCAACAACATAGCTCARGCAGTAAGAAGMTCTATCATCCATTTATATGCAGATAATACAGTCTTATACTCAGCTGGCCCCTCCCCGGAGTTTGTCTTAAATGCTCTACAACAAAGCTTTCTTAGTGTCCAACAAGCTTTCTCTACCCTTAACCTTGTTCTGAACACCTCCAAAACAAAGGTCATGTGGTTTGGTAAGAAGAATGCCCCTCTTCCCACAGGTGTTATTACCACCTCTGAGGGTTTAGAGCTTGAGGTAGTCACCTCATACAAGTACTTGGGAGTGTGGCTAGACGGTACACTGTCCTCTCAGCACATATCAAAGCTGCAGGCTAAAGTTAAATCTAGACTTGGTTTCCTCTATCGTAATTGCTCCTCTTTCAACCCAGCTGCCAAACTAACCCTGATTCAGATGACCATCCTAGCCATGCTAGATTACAGAGACATCATTTATAGATCGGCAGGTAAGTGTGCTCTCGAGCGGCTAGATGTTATTTACCATTCGGCCATCAGATTTGCCATCAATGCTCCTTATAGGACACATCACTGCACTCTATACTCATCTGTAAACTGGTTATCTCTGTATATCCGTCGCAAGACCCACTGGTTGATGCTTATTTATAAAACCCTCTTAGGCCTCACTCCCCCCTATCTGAGATATCTACTGCAGCCGTCATCATCCACATACAACACCCGTTCTGCCAGTCACATTCTGTTAAAAGGTCCCCAAAGCACACACATTTGTGGGTCGCTCCTCTTCAGTTCGCTGCAGCTAGCTACTGGAACGAGCTGCAACAAACACTCAAACTGGACAGTTTTACAACAATTTACGATGTTTGGAATGAGACTACGTGAGGTAAAGAATAATTAATTAATTTGAAGACTAATTGATCAGATATTAAAATATCTGAAAGTTAAATTAGGAAAATTATAACTTTGTAATCTGAATATTTTCCTTGGTGCCCGACTTACTAGTTAATTACATTTACGTGATTAGTTAATCACGTAATAATAATTACAGAGGATTGAATTGATAAACTAACAGTCATCAGTTTAATGATGCCAAAGACACGACAGTAGCATTGCCTTTAAATTGTTTAACTTGGGTCAAACGTTTCGGGTGGCCTTCCACAAGCCAATCAGAAGCTTCTAAAGCCATGACATAATTTTCTGGAATTTTCCAAGCTGTTTAAGGCACAGTCAACTTAGTGTATATAAACTTCTGACCCACTGGAATTGTGCTACAGTGAAATAATTGTGCTATAAGTGAAATAATCTGTCTGTAAACAATTGTTGGAAAAATACTTGTTGTTATGCACAACGTAGATGTCCTAACCGATTGCCAAAACTATAGTTTGTTTACAAGAAATTTGTGTGTGGTTAAAAATCTAGTTTTAATGACTCCAACCTAAGTGTATTTTTAACTTCCGACTCAACTGTACATTGTAATTATGACCACTTCCGGCGGACGTCCTCCAACCAATCAAGCTTTTGCAGTAAGAACTGACATGTTTTCCATCCAATCATAGATGTATGATCAGAGAATGAACCTAGTGTGTTGTATTGGGATTTTTGCCACAGAGCATTATGGGGTTCGATGTGTTTATTTATTTATTCTATTTTATTGAACCTTTATTTAACTAGGAAAGTCCGTTAAGATCAAATTCTTATTTACAATGACGGACTACCAAAAGGCAAAAGGCTCCTGCGGGGATGGGGGCCTGGGATTAAAACAAAAAATAAATACAAATATAAATATAGGACAAACACACATCACAACAAGAGAGACAACACAACACTACATAAAGAGAGACCTAAGACAACAACACAGCAAGGCAGCAACATATGACAACACAGCATGGTAGTAACACAACATAACAACATGGTAGCAACACAATGTAAGTAGCACAAAACATTGTACAAATTACAATAACATTATTGGGCACACTCAAAAGCACAAGTGTCAAGAAGGTAGAGACAACAATACATCACTCAAGCAGTCAAAGTTGTCAGTAAGAGTGTCCATGATTGAGTCTTTGAATGAAGAGATTGAGA
>NC_036843.1:2139222-2258920 GCF_002910315.2 Salvelinus sp. IW2-2015
AGGCCAAAGTTAGTTACTTTAAGGAGCAGTTCTCTCTCTGTGGGTCTAACCCCAAGAAGTTCTGGAAAACGGTTAAAGACCTGGAGAATAAACCCTCCKMCTCACAGCTGCCCATGTCCCTTAATGTTGATGATGTGGTTGTTACTGACAAGAAGCACATGGCTAAGCTCTTTAATCACCACTTCATTAAGTCAGGATTCCTATTTGACTCAGCCATGCTTCCTTGCCTGTGAAACATTTCCTCATCTCCCACCCCTTCTAATGCGACAATCCCTGATGCTTCTCCCTCTTTTTCCCCTGCCCTGCTACAAAATTTCTCTCTGGAGAGAGTCACTCAGTCTGAGGTGCTAAAGGAGCTCCTTAAACTTGACCACAAAAAAACATCTGGGTCAGATGGTTTAGACCCTTTGTTCTTTAAGGCTGCTGCCCCTATCATCGCCACGCCTATCTACAACCTTTTTAACCTGTCTCTCCTTTCTGGGGAGGTTCCCATTGCTTGGAAGGCAGCCACAGTTCATCCTTTGTTTAAAGGGGGAGATCAAGCTGATCCTAACTGTTATAGGCCTATTTCTATTTTGCCCTGTTTATCAAAAGTGTAAACAACTGACTGGCTTTCTTGATGTCTATAGTATTCTCTCGGATATGCAATCTGGTTTCCGCTCAGGTTATGGATGTGTCACGGCAACCTTAAAAGTCCTCAATGATGTCGCCTTTGCCCTTGATTCTAAGCAATATTGTGCTGCTATTTTTATTGACTTGGCCAAAGCTTTTGATACGGTAGACCATTCCATTCTTGTGGGCCGGCTAAGGAGTRTTGGTGTCTCTGAGGGGTCTTTGGCCTGGTTTGCTAACTACCTCTCTCAAAGAGTGCAGTGTATAAAGTCAGACATTCTGCTATCTCAGCCACCGCCTGTCACCAAGGGAGTAGCCCAAGGCTCAATCCTAGGCCCCACGCTCTTCTCAATTTACATCAACAACATAGCTCARGCAGTAAGAAGMTCTATCATCCATTTATATGCAGATAATACAGTCTTATACTCAGCTGGCCCCTCCCCGGAGTTTGTCTTAAATGCTCTACAACAAAGCTTTCTTAGTGTCCAACAAGCTTTCTCTACCCTTAACCTTGTTCTGAACACCTCCAAAACAAAGGTCATGTGGTTTGGTAAGAAGAATGCCCCTCTTCCCACAGGTGTTATTACCACCTCTGAGGGTTTAGAGCTTGAGGTAGTCACCTCATACAAGTACTTGGGAGTGTGGCTAGACGGTACACTGTCCTCTCAGCACATATCAAAGCTGCAGGCTAAAGTTAAATCTAGACTTGGTTTCCTCTATCGTAATTGCTCCTCTTTCAACCCAGCTGCCAAACTAACCCTGATTCAGATGACCATCCTAGCCATGCTAGATTACAGAGACATCATTTATAGATCGGCAGGTAAGTGTGCTCTCGAGCGGCTAGATGTTATTTACCATTCGGCCATCAGATTTGCCATCAATGCTCCTTATAGGACACATCACTGCACTCTATACTCATCTGTAAACTGGTTATCTCTGTATATCCGTCGCAAGACCCACTGGTTGATGCTTATTTATAAAACCCTCTTAGGCCTCACTCCCCCCTATCTGAGATATCTACTGCAGCCCTCATCCTCCACATACAACACCCGTTCTGCCAGTTACATTCTGTTAAAGGTTCCCAAAGCACACACATTTGTGGGTCGCTCCTCTTCAGTTCGCTGCAGCTAGCTACTGGAACGAGCTGCAACAAACACTCAAACTGGACAGTTTTATCTCAATCTCTTCATTCAAAGACTCAATCATGGACACTCTTACTGACAACTTTGACTGCTTTGAGTGATGTATTGTTGTCTCTACCTTCTTGACCTTTGTGCTTTTGAGTGTGCCCAATAATGTTTGTACAATGTTTTGTGCTACTTACATTGTGTTGCTACCATGTTGTTATGTTGTGTTACTACCATGCTGTGTTGTCATATGTTGCTGCCTTGCTGTGTTGTTGTCTTAGGTCTCTCTTTATGTAGTGTTGTGTTGTCTCTCTTGTTGTGATGTGTGTTTTGTCCTATATTTATATTGTATTTATTTTTTTGTTTTTAATCCCAGGCCCCCATCCCCGCAGGAGGCCTTTTGCCTTTTGGTAGTCCGTCATTGTAAATAAGAATTTGATCTTAACGGACTTTCCTAGTTAAATAAAGGTTCAATAAAATAGAATAAATAAATAAACACATCGAACCCCCATAATGCTCTGTGGCAAAATCCCAATACAACACACTAGGTTCATTCTCTGATCATACATCTATGATTGGATGGAAAACATGTCAGTTCTTACTGCAAAAGCTTTGATTGGTTGGAGGACGTCCGCCGGAAGTGGTCATAATTACAATGTACAGTTGAGTCGGAAGTTAAAAATACACTTAGGTTGGAGTCATTAAAACTAGTTTTTTAACCACACCACAAATTTCTTGTAAACAAACTATAGTTTTGGCATATCGGTTAGGACATCTACGTTGTGCATAACACAAGTCATTTTTCCAACAATTGTTTACAGACAGATTATTTCACTTATAGCACAATTATTTCACTGTAGCACAATTCCAGTGGGTCAGAAGTTTATATACACTAAGTTGACTGTGCCTTTAAACAGCTTGGAAAATTCCAGAAAATTATGTCATGGCTTTAGAAGCTTCTGATTGGCTTGTGGAAGGCCACCCGAAACGTTTGACCCAAGTTAAACAATTTAAAGGCAATGCTACTGTCGTGTCTTTGGCATCATTAAACTGATGACTGTTAGTTTATCAATTCAATCCTCTGTAATTATTATTACGTGATTAACTAATCACGTAAATGTAATTAACTAGTAAGTCGGGGCACCAAGGAAAATATTCAGATTACAAAGTTATAATTTTCCTAATTTAACTTTCAGATATTTTAATATCTGATCAATTAGTCTTCAAATTAATTAATTATTCTTTACCTCACGTTAGTCTCATTCCAAACATCGTAAATTGTTGGTTATCTGCACGAACCCATTCTTCACAATGATTCATCCATCATTGAATCATCCATCAATATATCAATTGTCTCAATCATTTATTTATTTATTAACTAACTAAATAATCACAGAAATGCATAAACAATCAACAAAGTAAAGATGGTTACAAGGAAATGATAGGGGATGTGCCCTAGTGGGCTAAACCGGTATCGCGGCTTGGTAGACAAAGGGACTGAGAAGGGCGCGAAAGATGATAATTCTAWAAATGGAAATGTTAGTCCTTTGCACATGAACGCTCACTCATTCGGGAGTAATTGCAATTAATATATATATTTACGCTCAGTGTGTCATCGTGATCTCTGTTGGAAGTTCATCCGCCCCTCTCTCTGCGTCCCTGGAGTCTTTGGTTAGAAAGGCTACTTCAGAGTAACATTCAGAAATGTTCTTATAGAATACAGTGGGGCAAAAAAGTATTTAGTCAGCCACCAATTGTGCAAGTTCTCCCACTTAAAAAGATGAGAGAGGCCTGTAATTTTCATCATAGGTACACTTCAACTATGACAGACAAAATGAGGAAAAAAAATCCAGAAAATCACATTGTAGGATTTTTTATGAATTTATTTGCAAATTATGGTGGAAAATAAGTATTTGGTCAATAACAAAAGTTTATCTCAATATCTTTGTTATTACTCTTTGTTGGTATACACAGACTTCAACTCCCTCCAAGATTTTCTATGGGGTTGAGATCTGGAGACTGGCTAGGCCACTCCAGGACCTTGAATGCTTCTTACGAAGCCACTCCTTCATTGCCTGGGCGGTGTGTTTGGGATCATTGTCATGCTGAAAGACCCACGACACGTTTCATCTTCAATGCCTTTGCTGATGGAAGGAGGTTTCACTCAAAATCTCACGATACATGGCCCCATTCATCTTCTTTACACGGATCAGTCGTCCTGGTCCCTTTGCAGATAAAGAACCACCCAAAGCAATGATGTTTCCACCCCCATGCTTCACACAAGGTAGTATGGTGTTCTTTGGATGCAACTCAGCATTCTTGTCCTCCAAAACCGACGAGTTGAGTTTTTACACAAAAGTTCTATTTTGGTTTCATCTGACCTATATGACATTCTCCCACTCTTCTTGGATCATCCAAATGCTCTCTAGCAAACTTCAGACGGGCCTGGACATGTACTGGCTTAAGCAGGGGACCGTCTGGCACTGCAGGATTTGAGTCCCTGGGCGCGTAGTGTGTTACTGATGGTAGGCTTTGTTTTACTTTGGTCCCAGCTCTCTGCAGGTCATTCACTAGGTCCCCCCGTGTGGTTCTGGGATTTTTTGCTCACGTTCTTGTTGATCATTTTGACCCCACGGCGTGAGATCTTGCGTGGAGCCCCAGATCGAGGGGATTATCAGTGTCTTGTAGTCTTCCATTTCCTAATAATTTCCCCACAGTTGATTTCTTCAAACCAAGCTGCTTACCTATTGCAGATTCAGTCTTCCCAGCCTGGTGCAGGTCTACAATTTTGTTTTCTGGTGTCCTTTGACAGCTCTTTGGTCTTGGCCATAGTGGAGTTTGGAGTGTGACGTTTTGAGGTTGTGGACAGGTGTCTTTATACTGATAACAGTTCAAACAGGTGCCATTAATACAGGTAACGAGTGGAGACAGAGGAGCCTCTTAAAAGAAGAAGTTACAGGTCTGTGAGAGCCAGAAATCTTGCTTGTTTGTAGTGACCAAATACTTATTTTCCACCATAATTTGCAAATAAATTCATAAAAATCCTACAATGTGATTTTCTGGATTTTTCCTCATTTTGTCTGTCATAGTTGAAGTGTACCTATGATGAAAATTACAGGCCTCTCTCATCTTTTTAAGTGGAGAACTTGCACAATTGGTGGCTGACTAAATACTTTTTTGCCCCACTGTAGATGTTCGGCGGTTGTCGCCTTCGCATTCAATGGTATAGGTTCCTAGCTGCAGACTAGTAATTAGTATAAAGATTTGCTCTTATTCTGTTGGTATCGATAGTCTCCGAGTTTCAACAACCATTACAACCTTACAACAGGTTTATGGTCTCTACTCAGACCTTAGCCGTCTCGGTATTCGAGGTAAGCTGGTCTGACTAGGAAATTCCTCCGGTGGGGGTTATATTCGTAAAAGTAGAAGGGGCTGTCCCATGATGCCAGATCATGTCTGTGCTCATGGGGCGGACCTATGACTTAGTTTAAACTCCAAAGGGAATTGGAGTTTCCTTCATTAACTTCTCTGATCTACGGATACCGGATGCGGGTTTAAATTCGACAACATACGGTGAACGCCACAAATAGTCATATTAAACATTCCTGAAAATACAAGTGTCACACCTGCTTCAAAAGCCTAGAATCTTGCTAATCCAACTGCGTTGTCAGATTTAAAAAGGATTTACTGCGAAAGATATCGATCGATATCTGTGCACAGAGCCCCATACCAAAATACTTTTTCAACCAGCACAGGCGTAACAAAATCACAGATTGCAATGAAATAAATCGTTTACCTTTGAAGATCTTGCTCTGTTTGCAATCCCAAGGCTCATTGTTACACATGAATGGTCTTTGTTCGGTTAAATCCATTTTTATAGCCTAACAGACGACCATTTTGTGAACGCTTATCTCGTTGAATTTCGTGTCATTCAAATTTTCGATGAAACATTCGACGTAAATACACAGATTAAACCTGACTTTATCCAGTCATGTTTGGTTTCCTTGCAATCAACTGTTTGTTTGTAACACAACCAAACTTGATGGGTCATTTCGCGGGACGTATTGACCCAAAGAAACCGATTGGAAGACAACGACCTYATTGTGCACCAATTATATGGCCGCTGTTTCGTTGATTGACTGTATTTTAACCCAATGACCACTGATCGTCTTGAAATCTAGCTGGGTAGATAGCCAATGAGCAGAGGTAAACGGCAATATGTAATGTTTGTGTTTTGGAAGACCAACCCATGTAGTAAACTCCGACGTAAAGACCGTCATCCGCCATTGAAGATTCATACTGGAAGGAGCCAAACTCATTACGCACAGCACTGTTTCGGTAACAAGCATCTTCAGATGTTTATATATCGAACAGCATGGCGAATAAGTCAGGGAAAGCTAAATCTAAGACTAGATATACGAATGTAGACAAAATTATAGAGGAAATTGATCGTGAAAGTGAAACATATGCTTTTGGAAGACGACTCAGTTAGCGACCATGACTCAAATGGAAGCATATTTTTTGAACGGAGAGGACATTGTTTTGGACTGGTAAGTTCTTCTCATGCTAATGCCGTTGTTTGAAATTAATAATATAAAATATTATTTGTGATTGTTTTTACATTTTATTTGCAATATATAAAAATGTAATGAAATGTGTAAAGTACACATYGGCTATACTTCCTCCAGCGGCATGCTTAATCAACTCAGTCTACATATTATGGATTAGAGGGAGCATGGTCGAGATGCGTGTGTCTGCCGCCAACGTGTCCATCTCCAATGTGTCCATCCCCCTCTGAAGCTGGTTCATCCAGCTGGACCCCTGCTGTCTCTGGCTCCACACCTCCCGGGCCATCTAGAGGTACACTGTTCATATTTACTCTTGAGGGCTATATAAATAGATTTGATTTGATAGAGGACAGAGGGTCTTCCAAATATTGAAAGTGTGTAAATAGTTACCCATGTTATTTTGTAAATGTATATATATTTTTTCTTCATATTTTTTTTTCAATATTTTTTCCCCCATTTTTTAAAATATATTTTTTCCTCCATTTTTTGGGGGGGTGTGTTAGAATACCATTTTGGTATTTTGTATATAGTTATTTGTTTCAAAATGTATACTTTCACCAATTTGGCCACTTGGGTACATTTGGGCTACTTGTGTGGGACACCTGGGGGACTTCATGATAAATGTCATGTAGCACACTCATTTTGGAAGTTATCATTCTGAAACTTTGCACAAGTACTGTTGCCCTCTTATGTTTTTTACTGAAATTGTCCCCATATTCATATCTGAATGTTTGTTTTATCTTGTTCATTTTAAAGATGATGATACAACAATTACAAAGAAAAACGTATGGTTTTTTCAATTGTATTATCTAACCAGATCTATTGTGTTATATTCTCCTACATTCAATTCACATTTACACAAACTTCAAGAGTGTTTTCTTTCAAATGGTACCAAGATATGCATATCCTTGCTCCTGGGCCTGAGCTAGAGGCAGTTAGATCTGGGTATGTCTTTCAGGCGGAAATTGAAAGAAGGGGGGGGGGGGGTGGTAGCTGTAAGATTAAACAGTTTAAAATCACATTACATAATTTCACAAATAGTTTCATCTTTACTCATTCATTTTATACAACAATTAGATGCAAGCATCCCAACTGACACTCTAGTATAAACAGAGTTATGGTAATGTGGCTGTATTGTCTCTCATGAGTTTCACAAACATTAAACGAAATGGACCGGTCGTAGCTGGATTCGCCCCCGACCATGTACACATTGTCCAAAACATGGACATTGTTCAGTTCTCAAGTTCTGTGATGTGGAAGAGGTTCCTTTGTTCTCCTGTGAAACTCACTCTCTCTATATTGTCTGGCCATGAAGAGAGAGACTCCTCTAGGAATTTATGACCTGCATAACAGAGCCTGGGTGTAGGGGGAAGAGAGAGAGGTGGTGAGAGAGAGAGGGGGATGGTGCAGAGAGAGGGGGATGGTACTCGCTATCCCCAAAGAGGGCCACGTCATGACAGTACCCAATACTAATTGAGTGTATGTAAACTTCTGACCCACTGGGAATGTGATGAAAGAAATAAAACCTGAAATGAATCGTTCTCTCAACTATTATTCTGACATTTCACATTCATAAAATAAAGTGGTGATCCTAAATGACCTAAGAGAGGGAATTTTTACTAGGATTAAATGTCAGGAATTGTGAAAAACTGAGTTTAAATGTATTTGGCTAAGGTGTATGTAAACTTCCGACTTCAACTGTATGTCTATGGAAATGGTGAGGCCTACCAGCCTCCTARATTTTGTATTGAAGTCAATGTAGCCAGAGGATGACGGAAGTTAACTGTCCTCCGGCTACACCACGGTGCTAATCCAGACAGTGCTGTTGAAGTTACTGTAGACCTTCAATGCAAACAGTGTATTTTAACCAATTATTTGGTGACATATGAATATATTTAGTTCAGTTTTATCTAAAAAGGATAACTTTTTTAAYGTTTCACTATTTTTATTTTATGAAATTTCACTGAGGAGGATGGTCCTCCCCTTCCTCTGAGGAGGAGTCTCCACTGGTGTATATGTATAATATGTATGCGTATTTCTATGTATGTATATGTATGTGTATATGTATGCATGTTTATATTTATATATGTGGGTATGTTTATTTATTTATGCTGCAGTAGTTTATGTGTCGGGGGGCTAGGGTCAGTCTGTTATATCTGGAGTATTTCTACTGTCTTATCCGGTGTCCTGTGTGAATTTATGTATGCTCTCTCTAAATTCTCTCTTTCTCTCTCTCCTTCTTTCTCTTTCTCGGAGAACCTGTGCCCTAGGACCATGCCTCAGGACTACCTGGCATGATGACTCCTTGCTGTCCCCAGTCCACCTGGCCGTGCTGCTGCTCCAGTTTCAACTGTTCTGCCTGCGACTATGGAACCCTGACTTGTTCACCGGACGTGCTACCTGTCCCAGAGCTGCTGGGACAGGCACATGTTAGGTCCCTTCATAACAATTGAGCAAGGTTTCCATGCCCGAAGAATTCAGGCTGTTATGGAGCCAAAGTGGGGTCCGACCCAGTACTACATGGGTTTACCTAATAAACTGGACACTGAGTGCATATATGCCTCAATTTCAAAAAAAATATAGACCCTTAGCTTTTATTTGACACAAGATTTGACAAGCTTTTATGAACTTCCTTTTACAAACATTTTAATATGTGTTCATACAGTTTATGGCGAGCTATACGGACATCTATTGTWCCTAATCTTATACAATAGATCAAAAGCTCTGTGATGTGATTATTAATATACAATATATGCCCATTGCTTTAAAATAGTAATGCACAAACATCATTTGAAAAAATACAGATTAAGCATGCATCGTCTTTATCTCGTCGTTACACTCAGACACCCCTTATTAGCGCTATGCTGAGATAGCTGTGGCCTTTGAACTTCACTGATCTTTGTAAACACATCAAAGGCAGGAAACCTCTATTAGCAGGTTATTACGAGGTGACAGGCGTAACCATATCCTGTATTAAAAACACATCAGACACGACACATGGAYGCCCAACATAGTCAAGTTCTATGTTACAAGAAGAGGAGCACTGGTGAATGAAAAGGAATTAAATATGATACAGTAAGAAGAAGAATCCAATGGCATAATGGGGYCATGTAGAGGAATGGACTTTTGCACTTTGCAATAGAGACTTTTTCAGGTGTTCAGTAATTTGGTTTTGTGAGACCTAACAGATTACTTCCTATTTATTTGTCTCAAACTGAATCATAATTTGGATGTCTTTCAGTCCAAGAAGGGAAACAGTGAGTTCCTGTGCTTGTAACCTTTAATTTCATAACTAGTACCCACCTTTGGTAAAATTAATAGTTTCAAAGCCTCTCATGACTGAAAACTGCTCAATGAAGTACCCCAAATGCTACTCTAGGCTCATCCCTGGTTCCTCTTGATACTACAACTGGAATTCAATCACACAAGTACAGCTAGAAAGCTCTACTGTGGAAAAATCATATAGATTCTGTGAAACAGGCAGTGTTTTTCTCTTGCTTTAAGGAGTTCTCAATGCAAATCAACCTGGTCTCAGAGCATTTCGTATTATTATGTGTGTAAATCTTGGGGGTTCCATTTAGTATGATATGTTTGTGGATGTCCATCAATAATTTCATATGATATGTTACAAATGACAATTCTTACTATATGTTAAGAATTTGCAAAACATACTATATGTTAACTTGCTAATGTTAGCTAGGCTAGGTTTTCTGTTTTAGGGTTAAGTTTAGGAGTTAGGTTAAAAAGTTAATGTTAGCGTTAGGGTGAGCTAAAACGACTAAGGTTAGGGTTAGGGGAAGGGTTAGCTAACATGCTAAGTAGTTGCAATGTCTAAAAAGTAGCAAGTAGTTAAAAGTTGCTAATTACAATAATGCTAAAGATGAGATTCAAACTCGCAACCTTAGGGTTACCAAACTTTACATACCGTATCATACTAATTTAAGTATCCTGGATTTACATTTACTATGTTACGTCTATTGTATGAGACCAGGCTGTGCCAACAGTAAAACATGACCATACCAACCGCCATACACAAAGCCCTCTGCAAAGCAATAATATACAGCATGACACCACAGGCAGGCTTTAGGACCAAGTTTCTAAGTAGGCAGTGGTAACCAAAAAGAGAAGGAGCAGGCATTCATTCGGGAGTGAGTTTGAGTTGGTTCGCCAATTCAGACCGAAACGCTGCAGCATCAGCATCGCCACTATTACAGCAAGGTGAAGTAGAAACTACGCTCGCAAAAAGGCTGCACGTCCTTGGGACTTGGTGATCTAAAACGTGTTTTTGGTTGTCTATCATTTGTTAACATTAATAAATAAAAGTGGCAAAAGTGCAAAAAAGTGACAACTCTTTCCAGGATCCTTCCAAAAGGAGCCATGGATTGTATTAGAAGACACACTTTTATTAATATCGCTGTCAGCGTTTTGATAGGTAAGTAGACTATAGTAATTTATTTACAATTTCCTTGGCTATATTGCGGCACTGAGGAGTCAATTTCAGCAATGTAAAAAAAAWATATTCTCTTTAGTTTGGTCTAGATACGCGGAATATACTTCATTCGAAGTTTCAGTATCAGTTCCCCTCACGGTCATGATATGTTCTTCTTCTATGATAGGCAAATAATCAATTCATTTTATTGTGAGATTAATACACATTTCTGACCGAATCATTAGGGTTAACATACTTTTAGAGTAATTTAGAGTCATTCTTGCACCTGTAAAATTCAGAACGACACATGTCCATTTGTTAGGAAAGGTTGTGGCAGTCAACTTGTTTACTCAACGGATTTCTCTTGAGAAATATTGTTATTATTGTGTGATCATAGGTTTTAGGAATAATCGCCTGAGATGGTCAGATAAACATTTTGCGACCCATTGTAGCTTCAGATCAACTGTGATTATAAACATTACTGCCATTGAATAATTCTTTGCTATTTGACATTGTGATTCTTGGCACCCTGAATATTTGGAATGGTGCTGGATTATTTGAAAACAATATTCACATGGATAGTCCATGTTGTCAATATTTATTTGACTATGCCTCACTGTATTTCCTTAAAGAGTAAGCCTTCATTATCCTTACAGCCATATGCAAATTTTCGCGATCTTCATAATCCATGTCTCAATCAGAGAGTTCCTGAGGAACCTGCTTGAATATGTCTGTTTTAACTGCAGTTTACATTTCTGCATATACTGTACCTGTATATAGTGCTTATTTCGAAAATAAGCACACTAMATTTACACACGCCATCCCACTGATTTATGAGTAATTATGACTGCACTCCCAGACAAATTTATTACAAATAAAAAACTGAAATACCATTTTTTTTTTAAATGTACTTAAAAGTAATTGTGGCACTAGAAGCTGATGTGTTCCTAATGCTAAATCATGCATTAGGAAAACACAATTTGTGTAAAATAAATATGACAGGAAAACACTCATGTAAGATTCATGAAGTTCAAATGTAAGTTCAATATGAATCATTTATATAATGTTGTTTTGGCTTGGTTTAAAACATGTTTACCTTGCATAAATCTCTCAACTTTTTAAATAGAAAAATGATATGAAAAACGTTCTTAATTAACAAATTATAGTAGGTGGTTTTGCTCTCCTTTATAGTGGCTTATTTATTTATGTTTAATGTAATCGTTCTTGCTATATATCACGGCAGAATATTCCTTAGATGAGGAACATTGAAGTATTTGACATCAAATGTGTTAATTACATCAGAACAAATTAGTAATTACACTGCAATAAAGTGGTATCAGCGGAACCAGAACTATTTTCACAGACCTTTATTACTTTAAATAGTGCAGCTTCACAGATTCTATTATTTTGGTAGTCATCCATGTGCTCATTAAAACTGAAAGCATGTCTTGTAGATGGGACCGATCACCATAGTTTATCCAATACATCTTATTGTAATATATGCATTTATTTCCCAACTAAGTATTTCTTGTGATGAACTGTTAGTTTAGTCAAATAGAGGCAGGGAATTCCTAGCATGTATATACTATTTTGATAACAGGTTTATAATTTAATCGGGTCTGAAAACAACCAAAACAAATGCAGATTTGTAGTGTGYACATTTGTAGATAATCTAGCTTGCACTGTGCTGGCAACTCCTGCCATAGAACTACACAGGTTTTCTCAATATAAAAACTTCAAATCACCAGCTTGTCCATTATATTAAGAAGTTTACCTATCTTGAAATGTTGTCTGTCTTGAATATTTTCAACCTGCAGTGGTATCTTAAAAATATCTTAAAATCAGGTTAAATATGTTCAATCCTTGACCTTGATGCAGTACCTTATAAGACAAAGGAGCTAATCGTGGACTACAGAAAAAGAAGGGCCAAGCACGCCCCCAAACACATTGACGGGGCTGTAGTGGAGCGTGTCGAGAGTTTCGAGTTACTTGGTGTTCACATCACTAAGGACCTATCATGGTCCAAACACACCAAGACAGTTGTGATAAGGGCACGACAACACCCCCTCAGGTGTCTGAAAAGATTTGGCATGGGTCTTCAGATCCTCAAAAAGTTCTATAGCTGCACCATCGAGAGCATCCTGACTGGTTCCATCACCGC
The DNA here is from genome assembly GCF_002910315.2 of Salvelinus sp. IW2-2015. Taxonomy (NCBI): domain Eukaryota; kingdom Metazoa; phylum Chordata; class Actinopteri; order Salmoniformes; family Salmonidae; genus Salvelinus; species Salvelinus sp. IW2-2015. The sequence goes on from NC_036843.1 coordinate 2,152,120, forward strand.
TTGGTATAGCAACTATTCAGGCATTCCGACCGCAAGCCACTACAGAAGGTAGTGCTAACGGACCAGTACATCACTGGGGCCAAGCTTCCTATGCCACGCGGTGTCAGAGGAAGGCCCAAAATATTGTCAAAGACTCAAGCCACCCAAGTCATCAATCAATCAAATTTATTTATAAAGCCCTTTTTACATCAGCCGATGTCACAAAGTGCTGTACAGAAACCCAGCCTAAAACCCCAAACAGCAAGCAATGCAGATGTAGAAGCACATAGACTGTACTCTCTGCTACCACACGGCAGGTGGTACCAGAGCGCCAAGTCTGGGACCAAAAAGGGTCCTTAACAGATTCTACCCCCAAGCCATAAAACTGCTGAACAGTTACTCAAATGGCTACCCGGACTATTTACATTATCGGCTTATTTTATTCTTATTTATTCTTATTTCTTGAACAGGCTCAATGTACACTCACTGGATTCTAACCACACACTCACACATACAGTGCAATCGGAMAGTATTCAGACCCCTTCACTTTTTCACATTTTGTTATTAAAATATTTTTCCCTGATCAATCTACACACAATACCCCATAATGACAAAGCGAAAACAGGTTTTAAGAAATGTTAGAAAATKWAWWWAAAAAAAAAATGAAATACCTTATTTACTTAAGTATTCAGATCCTTTGCTACGAGACTCAAAATTGAGCTTAGGTGCATCCTGTTTCCATTTATCATCCTTGAGATGATCTTGATTGGAGTCCACCTGTGGTACATTCAATTGATTGGACATGATTTGGAAAGGCCCACACCTGTCTATATTAGGTCCCACAGTTGACAGTGCATGTCAGAGCAGCCGTGAGGTCGAAGGAATTGCCGTAGAGCTCCGAGACAGTATTGTGTCGAGGCACAGATCTGGGGAAGGCTGCAGCATTGAAGGTCCCCAAGAACACAGTGGCCTCCATCATTCTTAAATGGAACCACCAATACTCTTCCTAGAGCTGGCTGCCTGGCCAAACTGAGCAATCGGGGGAGAATCAGAGTTCCTCTGTGGAGATGGGAGAACCTTCCAGAAGGACAACCATCTCTGCAGCACTCCACCAATCAGGCCTCTATGGTAGTGCCCAGACAGAAGCCACTCCTCAGTAAACGGCACATGACAGCCCGCTTGGAATTTGCCAAAAGGCACCTAAAGACTCGCAGACCCTGAGAAACTAAATTCTCTGGTCTGATGAAACCAAGATTGAACTATTTGGCCTGAATGCCAATCGTCACGTCTGGAGGAAACCTGGCAACATCTTATAGTGAAGAATGGGGGTGGCAGCATCATGCTGTGGCGTTGTTTTTCAGCGGCAGGGACTGGGAGACTAGTCAGGTTTGAGAGAAAGATGAACGAAACAAAGTACAGAGAGATCCTTGATGAAAACCTGCTCCAGAGCGCTCAGGACCTCAGACTGGGGTGAAGGTTCATCTTCCAACAGGACAACAACCCTAAGCACACAGCCAAGACAAAGTGGCTTCGGGACAAGTCTCTGGATGTCCTTGAGTGGCCCAGCCAGAGCCCGGACTTGAACCCTATCTAACATCTCTGGAGAGACCTGAAAAGAGCTGTGCAGCGACGCTCCCCATCCAACCTGACAGAGCTTGAGAGGACACAATAAACAAGTCAATGACACAGTAGAAAAAAGAAAGTCTATATACAGTGTGTGCAAAAGGCATGAGGAGGTAGGCAATAAATAGGCCATAGGAGCGAATATTTACAATTTAGCAGATTAACACTGGAGTGATAAATGAGCAAATGATGATGTGCAAGTAGAGATACTGGTGTGCAAAAGAGCAGAAAAGTAAATCAAATAAAAACAGTATGGGGATGAAGTAGGTGGATTGGGTGGGCTATTTAAAGATGGACTATGTACAGCTGCAGCGATCGGTTAGCTGCTCAGATAGTTGATGTTTAAAGTTGGTGAGGGAAATAAAAGTCTCCAACTTCAGCGATTTTTGCAATTCGTTCCAGTCAYTGGCAGCAGAGAACTGGAAGGAAAGGTGGCCAAATGAGGTGTTGGCTTTGGGGATGATCAGTGAGATATACCTGCTGGAACGTGTGCTACGGGTGGTGGTGTTATCGTGACCAGTGAACTGAGATAAGGCGGAGCTTTACCTAGCATAGACTTATAGATGACCTGGAGCCAGTGGGTCTGGCGACGAGTATGAACCGGGGCCAGCCRACTAGAGCATACAGGTCGCAGTGGTGGGTGGTATAAGGTGATTTGGTAACAAAACGGATGGCACTGAGATAGACTGCATCCAGTTTGCTGAGTAGAGTGTTGGAAGCTATTTTGTAGATGACATCGCCAAAGTCGAGGATCAGTAGGATAGTCAGTTTTACGAGGGTAAGTTTGGCGGCGTGAGTGAAGGAGGCTTTGTTGCGAAATAGAAAGCCGATTCTAGATTTGATTTTGGATTGGAGATGTTTAATATGAGTCTGGAAGGAGAGTTTACAGTCTAGCCAGACACCTAGGTATTTATAGTTGTCCACATATTCTAGGTCGGAACCGTCCAGGGTGGTGATGCTAGTTGGGCGGGTGCGGGCAGCGAACGGTTGAAAAGCATGCATTTGGTTTTACTAAGAGCGTTTAAGAGCAGTTGGAGGCCACGGAAGGAGTGTTGTATGGCATTGAAGCTCGTTTTGAGGTTAGTTAGCACAGTGTCCAAGGAAGGGCCAGAAGTATACAGAATGGTGTCGTCTGCGTAGAGGTGGATCAGGGAATCGCCCGCAGCAAGAGCGACATCATTGATACATATATACAGAGAAAAGAGTCGGCCCGAGAATTGAACCCTGTGGTACCCCCATAGAGACTGCCAGAGGTCCGGACAACATGCCCTCCGATTTGACACACTGAACTCTGTCTGCAAAGTAGTTGGTGAACCAGGCGAGGCAGTCATTAGAAAAACCAAGGCTATTGAGTCTGCCGATAAGAATACGGKGATTGACAGWGTCRAAAGCCTTGGCCAGGTCGATGAAGACGGCTGCACAGTACYGTCTTTTATCGATGGCGGTTATGATATCRTTTAGTACCTTGAGCGTGGCTGAGGTGCACCCGTGACCGGCTCGGAAGCCGGATTGCACAGCGGAGAAGGTACGGTGGGATTTGAAATGGTCAGTGATCTGTTTATTAACTTGGCTTTCGAAGACTTTAGATAGGCAGGGCAGGATGGATATAGGTCTGTAACAGTTTGGGTCTAGGGTGTCACCCCCTTTGAAGAGGGGGATGACCGCGGCAGCTTTCCGATCTTTAGGGTTCTCAGACGATACGAAAGAGAGGTTGAACAGGCTGGTAATAGGGGTTGCAACAATGGCGGCGGATAGTTTTAGAAAGAGAGGGTCCAGATTGTCTAGCCCAGCTGATTTGTACGGGTCCAGGTTTTGCAGCTCTTTCAGAACATCAGCTATCTGGATTTGGGTGAAGGAGAAAAGGGGGAGTCCTTTGCAAAATGCTGTGGGGGGTGCCGAGCTGGGTAGGGGTAGCCAGGTGGAAAGCATGTCCAGCCGTAGAAAAATGCTTATTGAAATTCTCAATTATCGTAGATTTATCGGCGGTGTTTGACAGTGTTTCCAAGCAGCTGGGAGGAGGTGCTCTTATTCTCCATGGACTTTACAGTGTCCCAGAACTTTTGGTAGTTTGTGCTACAGGATACAAATTTCTGTTTGAAAAAGCTAGCCACAGGATGGGCTATTCGATGCTAATGCAGTACGCCACAGGATGTTTTTGTGCTGGTCAAGGGCAGTCAGGTCTGGAGTGAACCAAGGGCTATATCTGTTCTTAGTTCTACATTTTTTAAATGGGGCATCCTTATTTAAGATGGTGAGGAAAGCACTTTTAAAGAATAACCAGGCATCCTCTACTGRCGGAATGAGGTCAATATCCTTCTAGGATACCCGGGACAGGTCAATTAGAAAGGCCTGCTCGCAGAAGTGTTTTAGGGAGCGTTTGACAGTGATGAGGGTTGGTCGTTTGACCGCGGACCCATTACGGACGCAGGCAATGAGGCAGTGATCACTGAGATCCTGGTAGAGGTGTATTTAGATTGCAAGTTGGTCAGGATGATATCTATGAGGGTGCCCTTGTTTACGGATTTAGGGTGGTACCTGGTAGGTTCCATGATAATTTGTGTGAGATTGAGGGCATCTAGCTTAGATTGTAGGACGGCCAGGGTGTTAAGCATATCCCAGTTTAGGTCACCTAACAGTGCAAACTCTGAAGATAAATGGGGGGCAATTAATTCACATATGGTGTCTAGGGCACAGCTGGGGGCTGAGGGGGGTCTATAACAAGCGGAAACAGTGAGAGACTTATTTCTGGTAAGGTGGATTTTAAAAGTAGAAGCTCGAACTGTTTGGGCACAGACCTGGATAGCATGACAGAACTMTGCAGGCTATCTCTGCAGTAGATTGCAACTCCATCCCCTTTGGCCGTTCTATCTTGCCGGAAAATGTTGTAGTTGGGGATGGAAATTTCAGAATTTTTGGTGGCCTTCCTAAGCCAGGATTCAGACACAGCTAGGACATCAGGGTTGGCGGAGTGTGCTAAAGCAGTGAATAAAACAGTCTTAAGGAGGAGGCTTCTGATGTTAACATGCATAAAACCAAGGCTTTTATGGTTACAGAAGTCAACAAATGATAGCGCCTGGAGAATAGGAGTAGAACTAGGGGCTACAGGGCCTAACCTCTACATCACCAGAGGAACAGAGGAGGAGTAGGATAAGGGTACGGCTAAAGGCTATAAGAACTAGTCGTCAAGTGCGTTGGGGACAGAGAATAAAAGGAGCAGATTTCTRGGCGTGGTAGACTAGATTCAAGGCATAATGTACAGACAGAGTATGGTAAAATGTGAGTACAGTGGAGGTAAACCTAGGCGTTGAGTGACGATGAGAGAGGTTTCGTCTCTTGAGGGACAAGTTAAGCCAGGTGAGGTCTCCGCATGTGTGTGGGGTGGGACGAAAGAGCTATCTCAGGCATTTTTTAAATGGTAAAAACTAGCCAAGACAGCAGTAGACAAGGCATATTGACATTAGATTGATGCATAAAGCAATCACAGGTGTTGATCAGGAKAGCTAAGACAACAACGGGTAAATAGCGATGAATGGGCAGAACGGGTCAGTTATGTACATACTGAGTTCGAGGCTGGGGCCGACAGGTAAACAAAATGAGGTTCCGTGTTATTGAAACAGTCCAGGGGGCATCAGCTGTGTAGCAAGTGATCACAGGGTCAAAAGAGCAGCAATAGGTGAGTCAAGGTGCTGATCGGTAGTCACTACTACGCTAGGCGAGCAGGGGACACATCATTCAGAAAAGCTAGCGGGCCGAGGCTAGTAGTAGGTTCTTCATCGACATCGTAACAGAATAGCCTGTTGAGACCACATCGGGCGATCACGTCGGGAGTCCAGTCGTGATGGATCGGCGAGGCTCCATGTCAACCATAAAGGGTCCAGGCCAATTGGCAAAGGAGGTATTGTAGCCCTAGAATGCGATGATCCGGAGTAATGATTTGGTGTAATGATCCAAAGCGGCAGGAATCCGGTGATATGGTAGAGAGAAGCAGTCCGATATGCTCTGGGTTGATATCGCGCTGTGCAGACTGGCAGGTGTTGTCCGAGCTAAGGCTGGCTGATGACGGGGGAAAAAGGCGAGGAGGCTAACAAAGACTATTGGCTAGTTAACTGGTATCTCCTGATGGAAGTTCCAGTTATAAGGAATAAAAATACAGATCCGTACCACGTTGAGTGAGGCGGGTTGCAGGAAAGTATATTTAGTTCGTAGATAGAATGTGAGATTAAGATATATACAAAAAAGACCGGCTATTTACACAGGAAAAGACAAAAGACAAAGACAGAGACACATACACACGTCCTACTGCAGCGCCATCTTGGGAAAAATTAGGTCAGGGCACTGTGCAGGCCAGTCAAGTTCTTCCACACTGTTTTATACAAACCATTTCTGTATGGACCTCGCTTTTTACACGGGGGCATTGTCATTCTGAAATAGCAAAGGGCCTTCCCCAAACTGTTTCCACACAGTTGGAAGCACAGAATGTCATTGTATGCTGTCGTGTTAAGATTTCCCTTCACTGGAACTAAGGGGCCTAGCCCAAACAATGAAAAACAACCCCAGACCATTATTCCTCCTCCACCAAACTTTACAGTTGGCACTATGCAATGGGGCAAGGTAGCGTTCTCCTGGCATCCGCCAAACCCAGATTCGTCCGTCGGACTGCCAGATGGTGAAGTGTGTTTCATCACTCCAGAGAACGCGTTTCCACTGCTCCAGAGTCCAATGGCGGCGAGTTTTACACCACTCCAGCTGATGCTTGGCATTGCGCATGGTCATTTTAGGCTTGTGTGCGACTGCTCGGCCTTGGAAACCRATTTCTTGAAGCTCCTGACAAACACTTTTTGTGCTGATGTTGCTTCCAGAGGCAGTTTGGAACTCAAGCTACTCGCTTCGGCACTCGGCGGTCCCGTTCTGTGAGCTTGTGTGGTGTATATCATTTTGTGGCTGAGCCGTTGTTGCTCCTAGATGTTTCCACTTCACAGTAACAGCATGAGTGTGGCGGAAGTGGCCAAATTCACTAATTTGAAGGTGTGTCCACATACATTTGTATATATAATGTATTACCTCAATTACCTCAACTAACCCGTACGCCTGCGCATTGACTCGGTACTGGTATCCATTGTATATAGCCTCGTTATTGTTCATTTATTGTGTTTCTGTTTTTACTTTAGTTTATTGAGCAAATCTTTCTTACTTACTCTGCATTGTTGGTTAAGTGATCGTAAGTAAGCATTTCACGGTAAGGTCTATTATACCTGTTGTGACAAATACAATTTGGATTGGTTTTATAAAGCAAGAGACATTAAAAGTGAAGCCATTCTTCTCTACTGATTTTATGTATTATTTCCTGGCATTGCTTAGATAGCTCACCAATGGCATTGGTTTTCTGGTGCATAGTTGATTCGCTGCCCTTATTATCCACATAACTGATTAGATAACCTATCCAATGGTCATCACAGTAAAATCACAAAAATATATCTTCCGTAAGGGAAAACAGGACACAGTTCTCACTCTGAATTAGCAAATATTGGTATCATTTTCACCTCTGTGGCACAATCAATTAGTTCTTCTTCTAGCATACTAATGAAAATAGACCATCTACAACTTAGTTTGCAGAACATGTTTGAGCATTTGTTGTTCTGCAAGATGACAAAAATATTTTCCAGTAAATTCCAGTTAACTATTACCAGAATTATGCCTCTTTGTCTCAGTCTAAATAGCCCTGTGCATTGTTTGGGTTTGACTTTTGCTTTTAGTATGATTGAAGAAGCAACTGCCAAAAGTAAGGAAGGAATCAAAACCTGATTTGAGGTTACTTATGAAAATATAATTGATTCATTAAAATAACCATGTATGACTCAGAGACACTCTCATTGGAATCATTGAGCTATAGTGGTATGTACTGTAGGGCTTTTTCTTCACTGTAGACTTTTCAATAACCAAGAAGAGAAAAGAGGCGACCTGCTTAACTTAATTTGTGTTTTAATAAGAAGAACCGCAATTAACATCTGTTCCCTCCCTCCAGTAATGCTTAGTATTCTGTCTAGGTGAAATTAACACCAACAGCAGACAGCAAAGGGAATTTCTCTATATATTGCCTTTGAAATCTACTGTCCATACTTGCTGAAGCTTCACATTTATTTCAATTACTTGTACTCTAACTTAATTTGAATATTTTGAATTTATATACAAGCTGAATGAATTCAATGCAAGTGCCAGTTACCTTTTTCTTGGAACAGATCCAATCTATAAAATAATAAACYCATGTTGATGTGACTTCTAGCAGGCATGTTTCATGAGTAGAGTGGTACACTGGTTACGTATTTCCTACACGACATGTACTGGACGACATGTATTTTACTGGAGAAAATCTCAGTTGGGAGGGAGCTCCTTTAGTTAGGATACTGCTATTGTAAACAGTCTTTGTACAGAAATATGTACAGTACACCATATTATCGTAGATAGATGCAGTGTTTCCCCTAGGATTTATTTCAGCAGCGGTTGCAAAGTAAGTAGTGGGGGTCACTGCCTCCCGTGAGATTTTTTTTATAGAACGACTGTGATAAGGTCATTTCTGGTGATAAAAAAAAAAAAAAAACATTCTACTCCCAAATGCATGAAAATGTAATTATGTTGACACCATCGGAAATATAACTGATGCGGGCCTATACACTGTATGGAGATGATAAGGAGCAAGCAGTGGCTATGCACTCACGGCTCTAATTTGCACCACTGCTCAATCTGTTTGAACTTAAAGGGATGGTGCGAGATTTTGTCATCTAAGCCCTTTTTCTACATACCCAGAGTCAGAACTCATGTATAGCATTTTTATGTCTMTGCGTGCAGTTTGCAGGGGCATGAGGCGTTGGAGAGCCATTGTCTTTACACTATACCACTCAGAGGGGTGTCCCACACTACTGTACATACAAAAGTGGCTTGGGAAAGAGAGTTTTGAAGCTAGATCACTCTCTTTACACTACAAAACTATGTGTTGTGGAACTAGTATGTGTCGTCAAACTAGTGTAGTGTAACATTTGACCCAAGTTAAACAATTAAAGGCAATGCTACCAAATACTAATTGAGTGTATGTTAACTTCTGACCCACTGGGAATGTGATGAAAGAAATAAAAGCTGAAATATATCATTCTCTCAACTATTATTCTGACATTTCACATTCTTAAAATAAAGTGGTGATCCTAACTGACCTAAAACAGGGATTTTTACTCTGATTAAATGTCAGGAATTGTGAAAAACTGAGTTTAAATGTATTTGGCTAAGGTGTATGTAAACTTCCGACTTCAACTGTACTTAAGTATTCAGAGCCTTTACTCAGTACTTTGTTGAAGCGCCTTTGGCAGCGATTACAGACTCGAGTTTTCTTGGGTATGACGCTACAAGCTTGGCACACCTGTATTTGGGGAGTTTCTCCCATTCTTCTCTGCAGATCCTCTCAAGCTCTGTCAGGTTGGATGGGTAGTGACACTGAACAGCCATTTTCAGGTGTCTCAAGAGATGTTAGATCGGGTTCAAGTCCGGGCTCTGGCTGGTCACTCAAGGACATTCAGAGACCCGAAGCCACTCCTGCGTTGTCTTGGCTGTGTGCTWAGGGTTGTTGTCCTGTTGGACGATGAACCTTYGCGCCAGTCTGAGGTCCTGAGCACTCTGGAGCAGGTTTTCATCAAGGATCTCTCTGTACTTTTTTTTCGCTCATCTTCCCTCAAACCTGACTAGTCTCCCAGTCCCTGCCGCTGAAAACAACCCCACAGCATGATGCTGCCACCCCCATGCTTCACTATAAGATGTTGCCAGGTTTCCTCCAGACGTGACGCTTGGCWTTCAGGCCAAAGTGTTCAATCTTGGTTTCATCAGACCAGAGAAYCTTGTTCCTCATAGTCTGTGAGTCCTTTCGGTGCCTTTTGGCAAACTCCAAGYGGGYTGTCATGTGCCTTTTACTGGTACCCTTCACCAGACATGTGCCTCAACACAATCCTGACTCGGAGTGCTGTGGAAAATTCCTTTGACCTCATTGCTTGGTTTTTGCTCTGACATGCACTGTCAACATTTAACATTACATTTAAGTCATTTAGCAGACGCTCTTATCCAGAGCGTCAACTGTGGGAAATTATATAGACAGGTGTGTTCCTTTCCAAATAATGTACAATCATTGAATTTACTACAGGTGGACTCCAATCAAGTTGTAGAAACATTTCAAGGATGATCAATGGAAACGGGATGCACCTTATCTCATAGAAAAGGGTCTGAATACTTTTGTAAATAAGGTATTCCTTTTCTTAATTTGTAATACATTTGCCAAAATGTATAAAAACCTGGATTTGCTTTGTCACTATGGGGTATTGTGTGTAGATTGATGTGGATTTAAAAATGTTTTAATCCATTTTAGAATAAGGCTGTAACGTAACAAAATGTGTAAAAGGTCAAGGGGTATGAATATTGTTCAATTACGCTGTGCTCTATAACCTCCAATACTTTGATTCTCACTTGAATCTGTTTATTATGATGGCATATCAATATMTTTTTTTCTACTGTATGAATCGTCAATGTAATTGAACAGATGGGCTATTCATTTAAGTAAGCAGTTAATTGTGAATCTTGTCTCAATTAGCAATTAACGCGGTGTGTGAACATATTTGAATAAAGAGGAAGAATATGAAAACTCTTTAAGACTCAAGGACATTTAGAAAACACAATAATATACTACAGATGGTGCCTTTGATGCAAATCATTTTGTAGCTTGTTGCTCCAGAAGCTCATTTAGAGGGAAATAATGAGTGATGGCATATTCAGACATATTCGAATTCTTAAGTAGTGAATGACAAAGTTTTACTATCTGATGTGCTTTACATCTGCTAAACACATGGCCCAATATTTTTTATCTTAACTAGGCATGTCAGTTAGGAACAAAATCTTATTTTATAATGACTGCCTACCCCGGCCAAACCCTCCCCTAACCCGGACGACACTGGGCCAATTGTGCGCCGCCCTATGGGACTCCCGAACACGGCCAGTTGTGATACAGCCTGGGAACGAACCAGGGTCTGTAGTGATGCCTCTAGCACTGTGATRCAGTGCCTTAGACTGCTGTGCCACTCAGGAGGCCAGCTATATAACATCTTATTGTCCAGAAGTAAGAAAGCAATAACAAGACACTGGCTATCACCTCAAATACCAACCATCCAGGACTAGACCAACATAACCAACGCAATCCAAGATATGGAACAAATAACAGCTAAAATCCACTTGAAACTGGACCCCTTTGTAAATACCTGGACCTAATGGACATCATGTATAAACCAAAAAACAACAGAACCTTTCTAAATAACAGACCAAAGAAGACCAGACTCCAAAACATAGAAGAACGAAAGACAAAACAGGAAGAAGGATAATGCACCAGAGTGAAGATGATGGAAATGTATTTATCTTAAACAAATATGTATTAAAGTTGTATTAAATTGTATTTTATTAAATAAAGTAGTGCTCCCAATAGGTAAGCCCTCATCTGATTTAGTGTACAAAACTGTCTATGGCATGGCACCTGCTCCTTCATAAGCCAGTGATGAGCCATTTCCAGGTGGATAATCAAAACCAGGCTGTGAAAATGTATTTACCCCCTTTAGATATTATTCTAAATGATAAAGACTTTCAACATGTTTTCAGTTAATCAATCCCTCAATTTATGTTAAGTGAATGATTGAAGCAGTTAGCACAGGCCTCCCTGAATGGAATACAGACTGACACGTCTATTAAATGATGATCTTCTGTACTGTAGATTGCATGACTCACTATGGAATTGTTGATTTTAATGCAGAATTGAAAGGTTCTCACCTTTTCTATGAAGATCATGCCATCTACACTATATATACAAAAGTATGTGGACAACCCTTCAAATTAGTCGATTCGGCTATTTCAGCCACACCCGTTGTTGACAGGTGTATACAATCGAGCATACAGCCATGCAATCACCATAGACAAACACTGGCAGTAGGATGGCCTTACTGAAGAGCTCAGTGACTTTCAACAAGGCACCGTCATAGGATGCCACCTTTCCAAGAAGTCAGTTTGTYAAATTTCTGCCCTGCTAGAGCTGCCCTGGTCAACTGTAAGTGCTGTTATTGTGAAGTGGAAACATCTAGGAGTGACAACAGCTCAGCCGCGAAGTGGTAAGACGCACAAGCTCAAGGAATGGGACCGCCGAGTGCTAAAGCGCTGTCCTYGGTTGCAACACTCACTAACAAGCGAATACGGCAGTGGCGTTGCGGTGACACATTTCCGACTCGTCCCCACATCCAAACTTATGCCCGAATTTGTCCAGATGTGTTTTTATCTATCTTGAATCTCTGATGTATGTCGTCATAGCATATAGATTTCAATGTGTTAATGGGAAAGCAAGGTTGTGGTGGTTGTGATTGCTCATATTTCCTTCCTGTCCCTCCCGAACAAAGTCCTTTAAAAATGGCCAATTTCCACTGACGGGCTAGAACTGAAGATTATATAAAACCTCACTTTTCAATGTATTAATGGGAAAGCGAGGTTGTGATGAGGTGAGTGGATGGATGGGGGATAGAGAGGATGTGTGGAGGGGCAGAATGTCTGGATGATGTGGGCTTTTAGTGTAAATGGAAGGACAGGGGTCTGAGGTCTGAGGAACCCCTGAATCTAATTCAAGCCTAGCTGCAACCAATTAAATTATAAATTGAATTATGGTGTAATTTTTGGGAAATGCCAAAAGCCTGATTCACTGCATATGAATAGGTCCTTAGAAGTGGGGAGGGAAAAGACCAGCATTTGGCTCCAACAACAGACCCTGTATTTTGTCGTGGTCTTGCGGTGCGGTAGCCATGTTTTTCCTAGTGGTCAAATAGTCTCTCTGGGTAGAAAAGGACGAGACAAGTTGCAGCACAGACCCTGTTCCCAGTTGTGTTTAGTTTGAAAAACAAAGAGGAACTTATTACAGCTGGAGGCCTGGATATTTCCATCCTGTCTGTGGTCTGTCCAGATCTAGGGTTCCTCCTGAACAAACGCCTTTGGAAATTGCCAATTTTCACTAGCATGAAAACACTGTCGTGGTATTTTGGCTGGCTAATTAACAGAGAGCAGATTCTGCTGAGTTTTACCTCTGGGCTGTTGAGTTTGTGCTCTTGAGGATATCTGTAATCACAAGAGCCCAGTCTCCTGTGTATTTGATTTTCTGCAGCACTGCTCTCCTCGATGTGTCAGTGGCGTGCGTCAGAGTTCTGGTGGACAGCCCCATACGATATGTCAGGAATGAGCAAGAAAATAAAACCTAAAACACAATTTCCTGTGGAATTCAATGTTCTGTTATCATAGGTTTGGTTCTCTATGCCTAAAAACCTGCTCTAACTTCCTATTAATAGGGCTTGAATTTGTCAGATTGACATCTTACTCATCTTTTACAACAATGARTTTCAGAAAATACGTTTTTGGTTGACTCCAGAGTTACTTAAGTCTGTAACCACAATACATCTAGTACCAGTCACAGACTAACAGAGTAGAYCTAATTAAAATAGGCTGACCAGTTAAGTTGCTGGACTTTGTCAGTCTCCCTGCTGTAGTGGAATAAATGAAAAGGGCAATATTCCTCCCTGAATGGATACCAGTCAGGAAGAGCCATGTTAACCTGTTTTCATTCCACTAATGTACAGTATAGTGTTTGAAGGAAGGTGACTGCAGGACATAATCCCTTGTTATATTTGATCATTATTAACTCTATACAGGGTAAGGAGCAGAACTGCTTCATCTCAGCTCTATATAATATGACAGGAATGCGAAAGCCTTCAGTTTAATGAGGAAAACATTCCTGTTGACAGGCTTGGTGAAGAGCGCTGTGCGGTTTCACTGTCCTGGAACCTAATGAATGTCAAGCACTTCTAATGAAGAGAACAGATGTGTTCAACAGATGTGCTTTCAACAGATGTGCTTTCAACAGATGTGCTGCTCTGTTTATCAGTGACTCCACTGTCTGTCTCCTCTTCTTCCAAGATACTCCTTAGCCTCTGGAGCTGGTTTGAAGTCAAGGTCAAACATCACTGCTTCACTTAGGAGGACACTAATGGCTCTGAGTCAGATCATACTGTAGATATTATATTGATGCTGAAGCTGTGTTGTACGAGTCCCTAAGTATGCATGGATACACAATATACAGTATCATAACATTTTAGAATAGAAAAGGATTACACTTGGAATCAAATCGTTAATCTATTTTTACAAGGGAGCCCAATGTCCAAGAGTTACTTCCTATTTTAAGCTCAAGGGAGACTAATCCCACCTCGTTTTCTTTAAATGGTGATAAAGTATACCCTGGTGGTTCAATGTGTTTGAAGGAAGTGTGTTGGATCAGCACCAAACTCATTTGTCAGGTTTAAATGTCCTGGCCACATCACTACAGAAACGTTCCTTTGTGAATAATGAAGATTCCATTTGGCAAGTCTTGTTCTGTTCATCAAAGCAGTAGTTATTGGCTAAATGAAGACTMCTACTTGGACCTTCAGCTAATTCAATCGAGTACAGGCTTAACTGAATGAACAACAATGACGGAATGCATTATGACATTTTAATAAATGGTTTGGGGAATGGTCTTGTCTCCAAGGGAAGATCCTCAGAGCCAGATGATGCGATGGCAGGTAGCCCTATGCGGGTCTGCTGGTTTCCATCATTGGAACTCCTTTCCCCCGCTGATGACAGACCTTAAGGTTATTATAGCTGGTGGTGGTGAGGAGGTGGATGGTTGTCGAAAAGTGAGAAAGTGAGAGAACGAGCGTAGGTTGACATTTAAATACATCCCAAGATTTAAGCCCATTGGCTGAGGGAGAGGAAGGTGCTAATTGCAAGAGTAGGTTAAACAGCAAGCGTGATGAATGTGCATTATTGTGCCGTGCTTAAAGGCTATGAGGTAAATAGGTGAAAGACATTCCACACATGGCTAATAGGACAGAGAAGAAGAAACAAGACGATGATGATGATGATGATGCTGATGATGATGATGATGATGATGATGATGATGATGATACATTTGTATTCATTCCCAATATGCCCGTAGAAAAGGAAACAAAGTGAATTATGTTAAGCCTACTGGATGAAGTTAAATGAGCATTCAGACCAGCCTTCCTGATTGAACTTTCGTAAACTAGATTAGAAAAAGGCAAGGCTGATGCTCAGAACATTGTGATATGATTTTGGGCTCTCTCTCTACCAGAGCTTTTTTTGTTGTTGCCTTGATAGTAAATTGACTGTCTTGATAGTTTTTTTGTTATGCTGTTTTTAGTTTCCAGTTCCCACTGTTTCGAGTCAGTAAATAACAAATGAGTRTAGCTTTGTTTGTGGCTTTTCTGGCGACTTAGGAAAGATGGTGACGATGAGTGAGTTGTATCACTGTGACAGGCATTCAATGGTCCATTGGAAGAATAGCACCATGGTTTTTAGCGTTTTGCCTATGCACTGCCAAAGCTTTATTATTAGTCTATCCCTCTGGACATCCCCTCTCAGTGGGTACAGCACCAGCTCCTGTACATCCTGCAGAGCTTTTAACACYCACATGTGTGAGACATCTGATATGTTTAGGCGTTTCTGCATGAATAGACAGTGCATGACTTAAACAGGATGTAAACTGGTCAGTTGGGAATGATGCAGACCACTGATTCTAGTTGATGTCCCTCTACAACAAACCATGCCTTAGGATATGGATTTCATTAAAACAACATTGCAAATAAATTGCTYCCTTCTAAAGACCTTTTCTGTGAATGAGTTCAAGTATTATACGTTTTGGGCACCCTTTTGGTCAGAATACAATTTGGAAATATCTGAAATAGCTCAGTACTGATGTATTACCATATCATAATCCACTATGTACTGGAACCCTTGGAAAGAACAAAAGACTGAAAATATAATGAGCAAAACGCCCCGGTGTGAGAATGTACTGTAAGCAACAGTGTTCCCTGAACTAAATATCTTTCAAGTATCTTTCAAGTTTTGTGTGACAATTTAAATGTTTCACTCTAGGTGTTTGTTCTGTTTCGCAGATTTCAGAGCATGAAAGGTGTGAGGTGAAATGGAACACATGCAAACAATTTAAATCGCTCAAACGTACACAAAAGGCTGTTATCAAGAGTAAACATTTCACATTTTTTACCAAGTGTGGGGTTTTTGTAGTGCGTGCCCGGTACACCAGGCGCTACCTTTGAAGTTGAACTAAATGTGGAGCACGGCAGGGAGGTTATGAACCCAGGTTTGTGTGATTGAGTTGAAATGCTGTGGGATACCATCTTTGTCTTCAGACCGTGGGGCGTTGTCATTGTCTCTTAGATCATGGGGCTATAGTGTAAGTTGACATTACTCTTCCCCAGAGGGGATAAAGCCTTTCGGAAGCAGGCGGATGCTTTTCCAGTGGATGACTCAGCAGGGAAAAGAGGATGTAAGAAGACGTTGTTCTGCTGCATGATGTTCTGAGAAGAGGAGTAGAGGAGAGACGGGTCTGCTTAGGAGCTTGTTGGCAGCGTGGAGCCGTGGAGCTGGTTGGCTAAGCAGGCCCAGCTGTCACTGTCAAATGTGCTCCGTCGCCTGTGCAGCTGGAGTAGCTTGCACACGACACAGCCTGCACCTCAATCACAGATTCTGCTCTGAGGCTGGGCCTGCACTAGCTAATGAGCCAGATCATCCATTCCTTGCATTTCTGAAGATGACCAGATATCCTGTGGTTGATGATTGAATATACTTTYCTTTTGTTACATTTTTAGAGCCAATCTTAGGGCGTCATCTCAGCTTTGAACCGCACATGTGACGTTAAACAGTCAAACAACCCCTTACTCTGGAAACATCTTTGCTTCATTTGATAGTCAGTAGCTAGCGAAGATGCCAACGCCCCCAAAGTAAACATCAATTTATGCATTTTAGTGTTTTCAATAACACATGCCAATTGTTAAATTGAACCAACAATTGCTTTATTTTGAAGCCAAATGGCAAATGGTGTCACTGGTATAGAGAGGAGTAGGCTGTCGCAGGTTTACTGAATTTATTTAAGCACCATAGATCAAAACCCAAACACTGTTGTGCTCAAAAATATATCTTCATAAACAAAAAGTCACAGGGCGAACCTGTCATGGATCCCTCTGGAACTTTCATTGTGCACACCTGGCCCCTATTCCAACTGATTGTATTTGTATATAAACTCAGCAAAAAAAGAAACGTCCCTTTTTCAGGACCCTGTCTTTCAAAGATAATTCGTAAAAATCCAAATAACTTCACAGATCTTCATTGTAAAGGGTTTAAACACAGTTTCCCATGCTTGTTCAATGAACCACAAACAATGAATGAACATGCACCTGTGGAACGGTCATTAAGACACTAACAGCTTACAGACAGTAGTCAATTAAGGTCACAGTTATAAAAACTTAGGACACTAAAGAGGCCTTTCTACGGACTCTGAAAAACAGTAAAAAAAGATACCCAGGGTTCCTGCTCATCTGCGTGAACGTGCCTTAGGCATGCTGCAACGAGGCATGAGGACTGCAGATGTGGCCAGGGCAATAAATTGCAATGTTCGTACTGTGAGACGCCTAAGCCAGTGCTACAGGGAGACAGGACGGGCAGCTGATCGCTATCGCAGTGGCAGACCACGTATAACAACACCTGCACAGGATCGGTACATCCGAACATCACACCTGCGGGACAGGTACAGGATGGCAACAACAACTGCCCGAGTTAGACCAGGAACACACAAACCCTCCATCAGTGCTCAGACTGTCCACAATAGGTTGAGAGAGGCTGGACTGAGGGCTTGAGGGCCTGTTGTAAGGCAGGTCCTYACCAGACATCACCGGCAACAATGTCGCCTATGGGCACAAACCCACCATCGCTGGGCCAGACAGGACTGGCATAAAGTGCTCTTCMCTGACGAGTCGCGGTTTTGTCTCACCAGGGGTGATGGTCGGATTCGCGTTTCTCGCCCAAGGAATGAGCGTTACACCRAGGCCTGTACTTTGGAGCGGGATCGATTTGGAGGTGGAGGGTCCGTCATGGTCTGTGGCAGTGTGTCACAGCATCATCGGACTGAGCTTGTTGTCATTGCAGGCAATCTCAACACTGTGCGTTACAGGGAAGACATCCTCGCTCCACATCATGTGGTACCCTTCCTGCTGGCACATCCTGACATGACCCTCCAGCATGACAATGCCACCAGCCATACTGCTCGTTCTGTGCGTGATTTCCTGCAAGACAGGAATGTCAGTGTTCTGCCATGGCCAGCGAAGAGCCCGGATCTCAATCCCATTGAGCACGTATGGAACCTGTTGGATCGGAGGGTGAGGGCTAGGGCCATTCCCCCCAGAAATGTCTGGGAACTTGCAGGTGCCTTGGTAGAAGAGTGGGTAATGCACTGCAGTACTTAATACAGCTGGTGGCCACACCAGATAGTGACTGTTACTTTTGATTTTGATCCCCTTGTTCATGGACATATTTTTCCATTTATGTTAGTCACATGTCTGTGGAACTTGTTCAGTTTATGTCTCAGTTGTTGAATCTTGTTATGTTCATACAATATTTACACATGTTAAGTTTTCTGAAAAAAAAACACAGTTGACAGTGGAGAGGACGTTTCTTTTTTGCTGAGTTTATGTGCCCTTTGTTCACCATGGTGCTGACGATTATTGTTACAATGTCCGTTGGTGCGTGTGAGTACCTGTGTTGTGTGTTTTAGGCTTTCGTGCCCTTGTGGATTGCGTAGATGATTACAGGTCTTGTCCCGTGAGATAATCATTGTACCCGTGTGTATTTACTTTATGGTACTCCTCGCTCTTTTGTTTGGTTTCAACCCTGTGTTTTGTATAGTGTTTGTTTGGTCTTTGTCCCCGTGCCTTTACACGGCCACCATAATTTGGCTAAATAAAAAAAGACTATTACGTATTCCTGCGTCTGTCTCCCGATCCTTCATGCCAACGTGACAGAATAATCGACCATTAAGGGAGACAGCAGGAATGGCCCGTACAACGATGCTGCGACGGGGGTACTGTCACGGATCCCTCTGGAACTTTCATTGCGCACACCTGGCCCCTATTCCCACTGATTGTTATTTGTATATATGTGCCCTTTGTTCACCATGGTGCTGTCGATTATTGCCGAACACCTGAGCTGGACAGGAAGGGGAGCCAAAGCAAAGGCTGGTGTGACATCCCGATTGAGAGAGCGATCCGGGATGTCCCACGCCAGAAACCAGCACCGCTCTTCGGGACCGTACCCCTCCCAGTCGACTAAGTCCTGGAGAAGCCCCCCACAACGCCATGAGCCAGCAGACTGCGGACGGAGTACGTCTCGACGTCCAAGGGAGGTGCATCGTGGGGTCCAGCAAGAGACAAGGGACCAGCTGCCACCGTCCTGAGGAGAGATACATGAAATTAAGTGAGATACGGTAATTGACGAAGAGCTGTAATCTGTACGTCACCTCAATGACTCTCCTCAGGACTTTGAACGGCCCCACAAACCACGGGCTTGGCTTCCGGGCTGCGTCTTCTGCCAGAGGATGATGCACTGGAGGCGGGTGTGCGCGGTGTTCCATACCTCCTCGGCGCACTGGAACCAATCGTCCACCGCAGGAACCTTGATCTGATAGCCTAGAACACACTGAAAGGGTGTGAGGTTAGTGGAGGAGTGACGGAGTGAGTTTTGTGCGTATTCTGCCCAAGGCAGAAATGCAGCCCACTCCCCTGGCCGGTCCTGACAGTAACTACGAAGGTACCTACCCAGTTCCTGATATACCCTTTCCCCCTGCCCATTTGATTGGGGATGGTACCCTTAGGCGAGGCTGACCATGACCCCCCAGTCGTTCCATGAAAGCCTTCCAGACACTGGAGGTGAACTGAGGACCACGGTCAGACACGATGTCCTCCGGGATCCCGTAGTGCTGGAAGACGTGAGAGAAGAGAGTTTCCTCGGTCTGCAGAGCCGTAGGGAGACCAGACAGGCTTTGGAAAACCGGTCCACAACGACCAGGATGGTGGTGTTCCCCTCTGAGGGGGGAAGGTCTGTGACAAAGTCCACGGAGAGATGGGACCAGGGTCATTGTGGAACTGGCAGCGGGTGGAGTTTTCCATAGGGGAGGTGTCTAGGTGTATTGCTCTATGTGCAGGTCGAGCAGGAAGAGACTTAAACCCGGACGTCCCAGGCCAAGGTGGGCCACTAGTACTTGGTGGAGAGCCAGTCGATAGTATTGGCCTTACCCAGGTGCCCCAAAAGGCCTGGTGTGCCCAAGGGAGGAACGTCCGCACAATCGAACGGCATGTAAGAATACGCCCGCGCCAGGTGGCAGGTGACGGCGCCTGTCACAGTGCTCACAGGTGTCCGTGTCCTACATTTCCACACGACAAGGAGCCCACAATGCAAACCAGAGGGAATATTCTCCCTCCGATCGCTCTGTTCTTTTTGGCCCAACCCGGACAATGCACTGGCCTTAAACCTCTAACGAGTTCACAAACCCGGATCGGGATCCCCAATCAAAAAAAGCTACTAGTCATAGCCAGCCTAACCACAAGGGGATATCATAAATAAAAGTGTTCATATCCACAAGTCCAAGACACCAATGAAATACACATCGTTGTGAAATCCAGCCTCATTTTCTATGTTTTTAAAATGTTTACAGGGAAGCACCATAATGTATTTCTATAGCTATACCACCCATAGCAAAAGACACAAACCTTTTTTCTTTCACCATATTTTTTTCCTGCATAGAGCTATCACAAATCGACCAAAATAAAAGATATAAAATAGTCACTAACCAAAGAAACAACTTCAACAGATGACAGTTCTGAATAACATATTTATTTATAGCATATGATGTTTTTTTTAGAAAAATGGTGCATATTTCAGGTATAAATCACAGTTCTACATTGCAGCTGCAATCTGAAATAGCGCCGACAGCAAGCCAGAAATAATTACAAGGACCACGAAATTACCATAAATACTCATCATAAAACATTTCTGAAAAATATATGTTGATACAGCAAATGAAAGACAAACATCATGTGAATCCAGCCAAAATTCCGATTTTAAGTGTTTTACCAGTCGAAAACCAATATAGCATTATATAGCTTACCACATAGCCAGAAACACAAGCCATTTCCAGCAGAAAGGTTAGCGATCTAACAAACCAGCAAAAGATAATATAATTTTTGACTAACCTTCTATAACTGTCGAGTCAGATTGAACAGTCCCTTAACCATCATATTACACAATGCATTATCCGGTTGTGTTCAAATGTGCATATGTAGCGGCCAAAATCTGGTTAAAATGGTTAGTAGCCAAACTTCAAGCAATCTTTCCGCGCCATCTGGAGAGCCCTGAATCTAATTCAATAAACATCAATAAACTGAACTAAAAATAACAGGTTGGAACCAGCAACATGAAAACACATTAATTCTTAATGCACGCTGGTAGATTTTTAAAATACCTTTACTGAACACATTACAGCGATGCGTTAAAAGCCGAGACCGCACCGAAATTAATGGCGGAATAGTAGTTTTTACATTTTTTCAAACAGACAACGAAATTAAATCAAATAGTTCTACTTTTTGATGAGCTTCCCATCAGAATCTTGGGCAATGTCCCTGTCCAATAATCGTAGCTCGAGCTGAGATAATGATTCTTCAACCGTGTAATTAGCAGCAAACATAGCTATGTGGCCCAAACATGCCCAACTCTTCAAAACGCGGACAAAGAAAATTCGAAAATCGCAATATACTCATATAAACTGAATAACTCGGTTTAAAATAACACGTATGATGTTTCTAACACCTATATCGAATAAAATCAGAGCCGGATATATCTAACGCCGATAACGTGAGCTTCTCAGAATGCCATCCTGAGGTCTGTCTTGCGTCATGGCGAACGATGAAAAGGGTGCACCCCTCGTGCCAAGCCTATTTATACTGCCTCAGATCTACCTAGCAACCCACTCCAATTCTCAACGCTTGCTACATCTAGAAATACGCATGCAGGCTGTCGACCAATAGAATAATTGCAAATTATTTAACTGACCCAGGAACAGAGTTCCCAATTTCAGATTTCTCACTTCCTGACAGGAAGATTGCTCCAACTCGAGTTGTGTTTTACTCACAGATATAATTCAAACGGTTTTAGAAACTAGAGAGTGTTTTCTATCCAATAGTAATAATAATATGCATATTGTACGAGCAAGAATTGAGTACGAGGCAGTTTAATTTGGGAACAAATTTTTTACAAAGTCGAAATGGCCCCCCCTATTGACAAGAAGTTTTAATGTTCTTTGATCCCAACCGGTAGGAGAGGGTAAAGTCAAACCTGGCAAAGAATAGGGCCCACCTGGCCTGACGCGGGTTCAGCCTCTTCGCTGCTCGAATGTACTTCAAGTTCTTCTGGTCCTTCCAGACAAAGAATGGGTGTTTAGCACCCTCCAGCCAGTGCCGCCATGTGTTCAGCGCCTTCTTGACGGCCTACAACTCACGAWCCCCCACGTCGTAAATCCGCTCTGCGGGAGACAGCTTCCGTGAGTAGAAGGCTCATGGATGGAGTTTAGGTGGCGATTCAGTGCGTTGGGAGAGAACAGCCCCAACTCCAACCTCGGAGGCGTCCACCTCCACGATGAAGGGCAGAGACGGGTCAGGATGAGCCAGAATAGGTGCGTTAGTAAAACGTTCCTCGAGCGCATGGAAGGCTTCGTTGGCCTCCCTAGTCCAGCACAGCTGTCGAGGACCTCCCTTCAGGAGGGAGGTGAGAGGGGCCACCACTGTGCTGAAACCTCTAATGAAGCTCTAATGAAGCTCCTGAAATAGTTAGCAAAATCAAGGAAACGCTGCAMTGCCTTGATGTTGGATGGAACAGGCCAGGACCGTACTGCACTGACCCTCTGCTCTTCCATCTCTACTCCCGCAGTGGATATCCGATAGCCCAGGAAAGAGATCCCCTGCTGAAAGAAAAAGCACTTCTCCGCCTTGGCGTACAGGTGATGCCCTCTCAGCCTCTCCAAAAMGGACCTGACATGAGAGACTTGTTGCTCGCGTGTAGTGGAGTACAACAAGATTTCGTCTATGTACACCACTACCCAGCGACCCAACATGTCTCTAAACACCTTGTTAATGAATGATTGAACCACTGAGGGTGCATTTGTCAGGCTGTAGGGCATTACCCTGTATTCGTAGTGCCCGGTGCTGGTGCGGAAGGCGGTCTTCCATTCATACCCCTCTCTTATGTGCACCAGGTTGTAGGCACTGTGTCAATCCAATCTAGTAAAGTACTTAGCACCGTGCATCTGTTCGATCACAGTGGGTATGAGAGGCAGGGGATAACTGAATTTAACAGTTGCTTTACTCAGTGTCCGGTAATCGATACAGGGGTGKAGACCTCCGTCCTTCTTCACACAAAAGAAGTTGGAGGCGGCCAGAGAGGTGGACGGATGAATGAATCCTTGGGCCAGCGCCTCCTGGACATAGGCCTCCATGGCTTCGGTCTTTGAATGCGAGAGAGGGTAGATGTGCCCCCGGGGGAGGTTAGAACCAGACASTAGGTCGATAGTGCAGTCCCATGGGCAATCTGGGGGCAAGCACGTGGTACGAGTCTTTGAAAATGGCACCTGTAGGTCCCGGTACTCCATCGGGATAGGGACGTGGGTGGTTTCCACGGAGGCGGCACAGATTGACACAGAGACCCCTCCCCTGAAACCTAAAACTGCAGGGTGTGCAGGAGAGTTTAAGGTGGTTGTGAGTAACTGTGAGGGAAATGGGAATGGCGCACCAGTCCTGTTTCTATGGKACGGTTGTCTAGGGCAAGGACTGGGATAGGAGTTGAAAAGGGACTAGAGGAATGCGTAATGATAAGGCCATTGACCGGTCTAGGAAATTGCCTGCAGCACCTGAGTCCACTAGGGCAGGACTCAGTGGGGGGCCAGGATAGTCAGGGAAGGTGACAGGGAGAAGGACGGGCTGGGTAGACAGAGAGGAGCAAGGCACGTCCACSCCTACCTGTGAAGGTGCAGGAGTGCTCCTCTGCCTGTCGCTTAATCACCTGGTTCTCCTTCTGGGACAGGTGTTCCAGGGGTCGTCCGAATCCCCGCAGTAGGAGCAGAGACCCTGTTGACGTTGCTGTTGGCGTTCCTCAGGGGGAAGGTGCGTCGTGCCCACCTCCATGGGCTCAGTCTCGCTGGAGGTTCCTGGGAGAGACCCGAACCCCCGGGATGGACGGCGAAGGGCATGCAGGAGATTATCCAGGCGGATGGTCATGGCGATGAGCTGGTCCAGCGTGAGGTCCTCAACGCAACAGGCCAGCTCGGTCTGGATGTCCGCCTGTAGCCCGCTGCGGAAAACCGTCAACAGGTCCTGGTCGKTCCCGCTAGTGGACGCAGCCACCGTCCGGAAATCCAGAACGTACTCCGACGCTGTCCTGTACCCCTGGCGTATACGGAGGAGACGCTCACCTCCCTCTCGGCCCTCTGTAGGGTGGTTGAAGACGGCACAGAAGCGCTCATAGGACTGCACATCTGGTCCGTCCCTCTCCCAGACGATGTGCGCCCACTCCAGAGCCCGGCCTGTCAGCACCAAGATCACCAAGGCCACTTTGTCCCTCTCGGAGGCCACTCCGGCATGACGGGCCAGGTGGAGGTCACACTGCAGGAGAAACCCCCTACAATGAGCTTGGGTGCCGTCAAACCCCTCCRGGAGGGGCAGGTGGACGTTGCTCATTGGACTTGGTGATGGTGGTGGGGTGGCTGGAACGACCGCGGGGAGCTGGGAAGGTGGTGGTGTAGCCTGCAGTTGGCGTACAGCCCGAAGCACCTCGTCCATGGCAGTCCCGAGGCGCTCCAGGCACCAGTCATGGTGGTGGAGCTTTGCTCCTACAGCCGAGAGGTCGGGATGTCCTGCTGCGTCCTGTTTTCTTGGGTCAGGTATTCTGTCACTGGTGTAGAGAGGAGTAGGCAGGAGGCAGTCGCAGGTTTAGAACTACTGAATTTATTTAAGCACCATAGATCAAAGTGGGATGAAACCCAAACGTTGTTGTGCTCAAAATATATGTTCATATACAAAAAGGCACAGGGCGAACCCAAAGTGCAAAATATAAAGTACTCGGGAAATAGTAGGAGAGATTCCTCTCAGGAAAACAAGTAACATTTACAATGACCGAMGAAGACAAATGGCAGAGGSAGTATATATACAGTGATAGATTGGGGAYTGGAACCAGGTGTGTGTAATGATGACGAGACAAGTCCGGGGTTGATGAGTGAAGGGCGTTTGCCAGCAGTAGGTTCGGCAGCAGCTARACGGCCSTCGACGCCTAACGCTTGAGCTGGACAGGAGGGGGAGCCAAAGCGAAGGCTGGTGTGACAAACGGCAAATAAGGCATCTAATGGCATCTAAGCTGAGAAAATATGTTGGTGTTTGCAGGGAAACATCTGTTTTTATACAATATTAAAAACGTCATCTTACCCAATATAGTTACAGCCTACTTCATTTAGTGAGCTGCTTTTTTATAATTCAATTTCACAAGCATGGCCATGTCTCGTATGTTTTTCTTCAGCATCTGGCAACATACAGACTGTCTATTGTCATGTGAGCTTTTCATACAGGCGTAAATCTTTAGAATGACGCGATACTAGTATTGGCTTATTTTTATTGTCTCTTTTGTCCAGTCTTGTGAGGTTGAGTTATGCTGACCCCCAGTGAAAACCCCTATTCCTGTTAGTGTGTGTTGATCCTAATTGGACCGTGGGGTGTGTCACATGATTTGTCCATTAACCCCCAGGGCTCTGATTGTTGGCGTTGTGTCCTGTTTCCAGCCCTCTACTCCATTGAGCTAAAACTGTCATGTCCAGTTTATTTTTGTGTGACTTTGTAGTTAAAATTCGCCAATCTTTGTTTTGAATTGGGCTTGTTGTCTATAATTAATCTGTTTATACACATTTGATTTGTTTCAATCACTTCGGCTGAGTTCCTGTTTGGCGAGTCAGAGACGTAAAGCGTGTCGGTAGCCTGGAGCCTYGAGTCAGAGGGATCAGGAAACTTGAGTAGGGCTTTATTCAGGTCTTTGTGTTAGAATTCTTAAGCCTCTAAGGGTTTACTGTAATGGTGCTGATGTTGCACCATGTTCAGAAATAACATGGTGCATTTATAATAGAGTGTTTGGGAGAGGAGTGTTTTCTGTGGGCTGTGTATGAGGCAACTCTAATGTTGTTTGCATAGATATTCTTGCTGGTATTCTGATTCTGCTGCCTCTCACTCTGTGGAACTACTGTAATGTAGGCCTACTCTATGTACCTTGGTAAAACAGAGCTCTCACACTTGCAATATTCTCTGCTGCCTGATCTTGTTTATGGCCCTTCTGTGAATAGTTTATTTATATATTTTTTCTTTTTAACACATTCTGAATACCTAGCTGCCTTGAGATCCCGGATTACCTTGTATGCTTCCTGTGGTAGAAGATTAAAMGGCATTTAAATATGGTTTCCAGAATTCGTTTTTCCAAGTGTTTTATTTTAATGTAAATCTCACTGACCAGGAT
The DNA here is from genome assembly GCF_002910315.2 of Salvelinus sp. IW2-2015. Taxonomy (NCBI): domain Eukaryota; kingdom Metazoa; phylum Chordata; class Actinopteri; order Salmoniformes; family Salmonidae; genus Salvelinus; species Salvelinus sp. IW2-2015. The sequence goes on from NC_036843.1 coordinate 2,178,262, forward strand.
GTATAAATTCAAGCCTGATCCCCTCCACCCTCATTTAACTGAGTAAGTGTGGACAAGCCGTAGCCAAAGGGATTACTTGATCATTAAGTTCAGCTGATGTTATTGAAATCTAAGGACAGACAGATTCAGGGAGGAGGCATTCCTAACTAATACGATTAAGATGCATATCTTAATGTCCYGTCCTCTATAAACAAGTGGAGGTTTTATTGCCAAGATTAAAACCGTCCCGAAGACAGGGGTTGTGTTTAATCAAAAGTGGTGATAATAATGTAGATAGCAATGCGAGGACTCAGTATACTGTATGGCAATCCAGAGAGAAGGTTCTGAGCTGTTCTGTAATGGTTACCTTGTATTGAACTTATTGTCCTGGTTTTTCATGAGAGCTAAATTGGGCTATTAAAAAAATGGGTTCTATAAAAATGACTTATTTCAAAACAGAGCTTAATGTAATAATACTAATAGTTGATCTACTTTGATACTACTATCCAAAGCAATGTGTGCCCATTTCAAACATGGCAAAGGAGTTTTTAATAACCCTTTTTGGTTATTGTGTAGAACTCAAGCCATGTTGTTAACAGATTGTTAACTTAAGCCCATGTAAACAAAAACAGATGTATTCTCAAGTAATGTTAGGTAATTGCGCTCAAGTCATAATACTATACTGTACCGCTTAAGTGTTGTATTTACAACCTGTTAATAATGCCTTATAAATGTTATGAACCTCGTGTTATTACAGTACAAACTCACCTTTTACAAACATCTTGTTCATATGCGTAGGCGACAACAACTCGTTGTGAACTCAAATAGTTCCTTCCCAAGGTTATATGACAAGCAATCTTCTGTGGCCTTCAGATTCATTATTGAAAGTGTAGAACAACAAAAACATCAAGCATTTGGCCACATTCATCTGCTACATTATATTCAACATGTCAGAGTGCAATTTATATGTAAAGGCCTCGTCAGAGAACACTTGAGTAAGCCACCTATCCTCTGGTGTCGGGACACACAGTCCATAACAGCAATCATCTAACCACTTGTTTCTCTCTCTCTCTTTCTCTCTCTCAGTTAGCAGCTCCAGCCATGCTTTGTTGGACAAGTCCCTGGAGGAGAACTTCATGTTCCCCCATCGCTTGAGGTCTGAGGACGAGAGCCAAAGTAAGACTATTCACTTAGACAGCAAGCTGTTTGTCATTAGCAGACCAGGAGAAGAATTCATTATTGACTTATTGACATTATTGACACAGTTACATAGAATACTCTCCCCTGTTGYTAGTGAAATATTCAAAGTGTGTATGGAACCCAACTTATTAAGTGTCATTAATGGTCATGTGTGTCAGGGACATTAAGGGTGTATGTCGTTATTCATTGTTTTGCCTTATAGGGCTGCCGTTTCTCTTAGGTAGTAAGTAGTATGTGTGGTCTGCAGAGAGTGAATTAAACCATTGAAAGCACTAATCTAATACAGTGTTTGTCACAGCTTTTACAACATTGTAATGTGTTCATTTTGATTTGCGACATCTTTAACTATAAAATGTGACACAGTCTGAAGTCAAAAGCATTTGTGTTGTCAGTCTTGGTTGTTCATTAAATGAAGACCCTCTTGAAATGTAGTTTAACACAAAAAGCCTCATCTGCCTTGTTTATTCATGACAAAAGCATGCTTGTATTTATAGTAACCCATCAAACTGCATGCAATAAAAAATAATGTATTACATTTTCCACCACCAATAGCTACCCAGACTATCTGCATTGACCCTTTTCGCAATACCTCTTTGACTCAAAAATGATCACATATGCTGCTGCTACTGTTATCTATCATATTATCTATCCTGTTACCTAGTCACTTATATGTACATATTGTCACGGTTTCTTCTGTGGACGAAGGAGAGGACCAAAGCGCAGCATAGCCAATGTTCATCATGTTTAATGAAGACCATAAACTTGAACACTACAAAATACATAAACAACAAAACATGAAAACCAAACAGTCCTTTCTGGTGCAGAGACACAAAGACAGAAAACACCACCCACAAAACCCAACACAAAACAGGCTACCTAAATATGGTTCCCAATCAGAGACAATGACTAACACCTGCCTCTGATTGAGAACCATATCAGGCCAAACATAGAAACGTGAAAACTAGACACACAACATAGAATGCTCACTCAGCTCACGTCCTGACCAACACTAAAACAAAGAAAACACAAATGAACTATGGTCAGAACGTGACACATATCTACCACAATTACCTCGTACCCCTCCACATCGACTCTGTACTGGTACCCCGTGTATATAGCCAGGTTATCGTTACTCATTGTGTATTTATTCCTCATCTTGTTTTATCTCTGCATTGTTGGGAAGGGCCTGTATATAAGCATTCCACTGTTAGTCTACACCTATTGTTTACAAAGCATGTGACAAATACAATTTTATTTGGATATTATATTTGAATATTTGGATATTTTATTTGATATTTAATGATGGCCTTTTGTTAAGGCTCAGAGATGCTTTATAAAAAGTTTTCAATATCACACTAAATAGACATTTTCTACTGAATATGCTGTATCTGGTTTGGTATCTGCTGTTCTTGGAGGTAGGCAGAGTTGTCTGTTTATTGCCATTATCGGAGTCTGGTAAATGTGCTCTCAGATAATGCATGTCAGAGAGCTCYTTTGGTATGAGTGGAAAATGTCTCTGACCCCTGTGAGGCTACCACTTATATGGATCACTCTGCATTGCTTGTCTGAATGTGTTCAGCATTACAGTAGAAACAGTAATGCCCACAAACTGTGGTAACTGTACCGAGGACCCGTCAGCAATCATGAGATTATCACTACAATTCTATGCTGTCGTTGAAGATGAAGTCTATACTGTAGCTAATTTACTGTAACCATAATGATTTCAAATGATAATTGCCCTGAGATTTGGTTAACTTCTGCTAATTTCACCCATGGGCATTTGGAGTTTCTTCTTCTCATGTAAGGAACTGTTGGTGGAGTGGAGTACACAGTTAAAGAGTTGTGGCGCAGTGGTCTAAGGCACTGCATCTCAGTGCTAGASKTGTCACTACAGACCCTGGATYGATCCCTGGTTTGATCCTGGGCTGTATCACAACTGGCCGTGATTGGGAGTCCCATAGGGCAATTTGTTCTTAACTGACTTGCCTAGTAAAATGTAAAAAATCTCATCATACTTCTGAAGCAAGATGCCATGTTGGCCTAAATTGGCATTGGATAAGGATAATTATTTCCATGGGTTGTGTCTCCATTTCATTCATTTGTATAAATACTGTCAACTCATTTGATTACAAATCTATTTCAGATGTAGTTTCCCTCTTGAACTCCATGTTGACGTTGATGAATACAGTACAATGTAAATGGTATCATACAGTTACAGTGGCCAGTGTTGAGCAAGAATGTGTGTCAGGTCCATAGAGTCAGTCTCAGACCTAATGAAACTCTTTATCCTCACTCCTGCAGTTACCTCCTGTGATTTTGAATCGCCTTGCTCCTGGAGCTTCTCCAATCACAGCATCAGATATGATTGGAGGGTCACATCACCACAGCAACACAGATCCAGCACACAGGCCATGAGACCGGTCAGCGACCATTCGGAGGGGAGCTCTGACGGTAAGGGAGGAAGCACAGTCACAAATTGTGTTTTTCACTCACACTTTTAATGTGGTACTCCTTTTATCTCACTGAGAGCATGGTGTAGTATACTGTATTCAGAGAGACATAATGGAGTCATTAGATAGATGGTGTTGAGTGCTGGGAAAACAGGCAAGAGAGAAGGGGCACATTTTTTAAATGTTGTTTCGCTCTCTATAATCAAATGTTGTTTTTTTTACTTCTGGGAAATGATTGTCTGGTTCCCTCCCTTTCTAGGTCACTTCCTGCTTTTGAGTGCCTCTGCTGCCTCCAGGGCATCTGGAAAGTGTGAATACCACGTCACTAGTCCAGTGGTCTACAGTAGTGGTCCACTGTGCCATCTGCAGCTGGCCCGCTTTGAGTCAGGGCCCACCGCTGGAAATCTCTCAGTCTTAGTGAAACCAGTCGACTCAGCATCTGTCATCAGCACAACAGCTCTCAGTGGCAGAGCCCAAGATGGCACCAGGTCAGCAAGGCCTTATGATTAGATTTTATGCTCATGTTTAGCCTCTTATGTTTCAATTGTATGCTTGTTCACTTGAACATTCCACACAACTTTTCAACAATTTCTATTTTGTATGCTTACAGTAGTAGCATTTGCTGTACTAGCTCTACACTGCATCCATGTGTAACTCACTTACGGTACTCTACAATGTATCTTGAGTACGTTCTTAGTGATGAAATCTGGCGGTGAACTCAGAATCCTATACACATCCACCTAATACAGTAGTGAAAGAAAGGGGCCAGCATTGCATTGAAACAATGCTAGTAACTATAAGGTACTCAGTCTGTTGATGGATTGAAGTGGTTGTTTTAAGAAATACATGGATCATTCTGCTATAATGCACTGAAGTGCAGGTTCTTGGGATGCCTAGAGGGACTTGACATACAATAAGCTTTAAGTATGGCATGGAAATACCACTACATCCCTTGACATGGAGAGAGATCATCTTTGTGTAACTATTGTTGGGCAAATGTCCTTAATATTGATCTAATGTTGGGCACAGGCATTCTGGGACCAGATAAAAGCATTTTGTTTCCAAATGCAGACCCTGAAAATGAATTTGGACATAATTGGCCTAGACAGTAGCGTGGAGGGATGGGCTGTGGCTATGCAACAAGGTTATACCCTGGCATCTTTATTTGGAGAGTAATGGAGTGCTTGTCCATTATGAAAAAGGTTTTAACTCACAGACTGTAAGATGGTGAGTACTGGGGATGACAGGTCACCTTAATCTCCACTGAAAGCAAGACATACTGTATAAACAGGGGTGGAAATATAGAAGAAACAGATGGAATGAATGAATAAATGAATGWAAGCTTTCAGCTTGACAAGTTGTTTTTTCACAGAATGTACAGTACTGTATGATGTTCAGCACTCACCCACCGTAATGTGCAGACACATTTGTACCTATTAGCTGAGGTAGTAATAGAAGTGGGCTTTTAAGAGCATCTCATTTAATATTCTTGAATAAAGGCACACCTATCGTGAGAATTCTTTTTTTAATTAGGGTTTAAACTTGGATTTGAAAGACGATGTAAACATTCCATTTAGCTCCCCCCAAAAAATGGGTTTGGGGGTCTCCTCTCCTAACGTGAGCTAGCTAGTCTATAAATATCCATTGGTGTGGTGTTATGCTGCTAGGTTCTCTGACAGGTTTGAGAATTACTGGATTTCCAAATGAAAGTGGTTTACGATGCTATGCGCGGGGGGGGGGGGGCTCAGGGAACCTCTCCTAGCTCCTGTGCTGTCATTGAGTTGAGCTCAGGGAACCTCACGTGGATGGATGGTTGTTGTATGGTACTGCAGGAGCAGAGACAGCATAGAGCCAATATGAACAGTGTACTTACTATATTTTGTCAAGAAAGACTGGAATCTAGACAGTTTGAATTGAATTTTATTTGGGCAAGATATACAAAAATATGTGCAATGTGTCGCCAGAGGATAGCACATTATTAATTAAAACACTTGTTTCTAAAGTGGTCCTTGATGTAAAAACATACGGAACATGCAAGGATTAGACAAAATGACAAACAAAGACATTACATTCATATTGACATCCCAATGGCACTATAGATTGCACTTAAAAATAGTTAAATGAGCAGATGTTGAGATGGTGGACATAATATGTTATGTTATGCTGACTTCAGTTGAGAGGGAAATGTATAAACCTAAATCTAAAATGTCATAATATAATCTTTAAGTAGAATATAAAGTGTAGTATAATGGTTCCTTGGGTATGAAGATGTAACACACTTCTCCCATAAAAGTAAAGTTGTTTGATGACCAGAGACTGTTTGTGACATAGACAAGGCTGCTTAGACATTTATTTGAACAGAAAGTCCTTTCAAGATGTTGCTGCCCAGACAAACATGCCACAACCTCGCGCACACACACACACACACACACACACACACACACACACACACACACACACACACACACACACACACACACACACACACACACACACACACACACACACACCACACACACACACACACACACACACACACACACACACACACACACACACACACACACACACACACACACACACACACACAAACAAACAAACACACCACACACACGTTTTGTTCTTCTATCGTCGTGGGACCTAACTCCTAACTCCTAACCATTAAAACCCCTTACCCTTACCCTAATTCTATCCCTATGCCTTAAAATAGCCTTTGTCCTCATGAAGATGTGGGAAATGTCCCCACAAGGGAGAATGTTCCTTGTTTTACTATCCTTGTGGGGACTTTTGGGGATTTTATGTCCCCACAAGCGTAGAAGAGCCAATCCACACACACATGCACAGTTAACCCTSTCTTTGCTTGGAACAGGGCCCAGTGGGAGGTGCTGGAGACGGTGATTGGAGAGGTGGATGAGCCCTTCCAGGTGACCCTGCTCTACTCCACTTGCCTGGGGAAGGATAGGGGGACTCTGGCCCTCGACTCCCTGGAGCTCATAGACTGTGGCATGGGTAAATTCTGAATTACATCTCCGAACGTTAATAGAAACATAAAAATGCTATGATATTTTGGAAACTAAATGTGAACTCTTTCTTGTTCCAGGTCACCATGAATTACAGCTGGGCACAGACTGTGACGAGATCACTTCTTTCCACTGTGACCTAGGAGGCTGCATTGACAAGACTAGAGTATGTGACTTCCACAGTGACTGCCCCCTAGGGGAGGATGAGGGATTTATCTGTGGTGAGTCTAAGGCCTTAAAGGGATACTGCGAGATTCTGGCAATTAAGCAGTTTTTCTACTTTTTCTACCCAGAGTCAGATGAAAAGTAGAAAAATGTCTTGATTGCCAGWATCTCGCAGTATCCCTAAGAGCAGCTTCAACAGTGCAACAACGTCACATGACATTACTGACGTTGAATTCAGGGTCCAGATTTTTCATGGTCATCGTGTGTCTAGGACAAATTCTGGGCCCTATGTATGTGTACCTTGCATCTGATCTTTCCAAGAAAGATGTTGTCGAATATGTGTATATATTTGATCCAAACATCATACTTTGAGAAATCTGAATAAGTTTTGTAACATTCTGAATTTTCAAATAGGCCTTCACCATAATTCATTGCCAGCTTTGATTTTTTTTTAAACCTCACCAAAACAATGTTTTTTTCAAAGTAAATCTTATAACGTAGTGATCAGATTATGTTTGAAACAGCTAAGCCTAAAGGAAAAAGAGTTTCAGCATCTTAAATCACATCGTTTTTGGTTGGGTATTCTCATTGGATTAATTTAATGCAATTAGAAGTGACGAGAGTGATGTGACAAGCCACAAAGACAGAGTGTGGTACTACTGGCAGGGTGCATGCCACCTGCATTAACTGTATTAAAGTTTAAGGCCATGATGAATTGTTAATCCTTTCACTGGAGGCAGTGAATTAGCCAACAGTAAGTGCTCTCCTTCTCTCTACTGTGTTCATCAGTCAGTTCCTTCTCTCTAAGTGTAACAACCACTAGATGGGCATTGCATTAAGAGACAGAAATGTGCCAAAAGAGTCCTTCCACTAAGGCTAATATCTTTCTGTGGACCATTCTCTGTGGGTTTAATACATGTACTGTTTCTCCAAGACACCACTTGGAACTGAAATACCATTATTAAACTGGCATTTGAATGTACATGCTCGTTTAAATGGCAGCTTTGTGAATGTATACAAAGGGAAATGATTAGTTAGTGACAACATGAAGGTAGCAATCAACGCTTGCAGCCCTTGCATCAATGYTCACATCAACACCATTAGTCATAAAAGCCCTCTTAACACTCAATCAGAACACATTCAATGCAAAGAATGGTTCAGACATGGAGAATACAACTTGTACCTCCAGTAGGTAATTAAGAGGCTATTCTCATTGACAAACATTTAAGGAGAGACAGCGTGACAAGATTTCGATTGATATAATATGTACATCAGTGGAGGCTGCTGAGGGGAGGACGGCTCATAATAATGCCTGKAATGGAGTATATGGAATGGTATCAAACATGTGGTTTATACTATTTCATTGACTCCATTCCAGCCATTACTCTGAGCCGTCCTCCCCTCAACAGCCTCCACTGATGTACATAAACKTTTCAATGTACGTTACAGCCTTGCCTTTCTTTTCGTTGTGGCTGGCAATGTGACGTTCTTGTTCTGCAGCTCCAAATTTACCGTAAATATTAGTATCGCAGTAGCCACTGGTACTGACTAGCCTGTAAGCTTGCAAGCTATTCAACAATGCAAGCAACTTTTCCTCTAAAACATATTAGCTAGCTATATTCTTGAATATTGCAGCTAAACCATAGTACACTCTTGAATAATGCAACAATTCCCAAGCACGTGAATTGTGGGTTCATTTTTTCGTTCGTACACGCATTAGCTAAATGTAGTTTGCAAGACAATAAAACAGCTAGCTATCAATGCTAGCTAGTAACGTTAGCATATCAAACATTAATGTTTACCCCTCTCATACGAATATAAAACTACAGTTTCAGCATATTAAAGTTACCATAGAACAAACCGCCCACTGGGCACAAACTGGTTGATTCACCATTGTTTCAACGTCATTTGTCAACGTATTGTGACGAAATACATTGGATTTGAAAAAAGTAATCAACGTAAACTGTTTTGAGGGTGAAATTTCAACCACAGGATTATGTCATCATGGTAACCAAATGTAAACAGAAGAAACCTTGCATAAAATATGTTTAATTTGTTTAATTTGTTCAACGTTATATCCACTAACAGAAGAAAAAAAACAGGCAGGGCAGCACCTCCTACTGGAGAATTGATCTATCTACATTTACCCTTTTGTCTCCCATCCAGGGTTTTAACCAAGCCCTGCTTAGCTATTTGTCACTGACTGTTACCAATGTGCTATCGTGAGAATGATTGTTGAGAGATCTCCACTTAAAAACTACTAGGTTGCTATCAAAGTCATTCCAAAGGGAAGGTTTAACAGAGCTAATTAAATGTGATCATACTTTGTCACATACAGTGGATTCGGAAAGTATTCAGACCCCTTGACTTAAAAAAAAAAAATGTTTACGTTACAGCCTTATTCTAAAATGGATTAAATAAATACAAATCCTCAGCAATCTACACACAATACCCCATAATGACAAAGCAAAAACAGGTTTTTAGATTTTTTTTGCAAATGTATTAAAAATAAAAACAGAAATACTTATTTAAATAAGTATTCAGACCCTTTGCTATGAGACTCAAAATTGAGCTCAGGTGCAGCTTGTTTCCATTGATCATCCAATCTGCAACTTGATTGGAGTCCACCTTCGGTAAATTCAATTGATTGGACATGATTTGTAAAGGCACATACCTGTCTATATAAGATCTCACAGTTGACAGTGCATGGCAGAACAAAAAACAAGCTATGAGGTGGAAAGAATTCTTGACAACCAAACACAATTCAGTATCACTTTTGAAATAAATGAAATAGCCTATTAACTTGTTAACAAATTATATGCTGGATTCACATTTCCAACTCAACCWCAAATAAAAGTTAAAGAATGGGATTAAGCCAGTGGCTCAGATGGAACTAACCAAGCAGTTAAAAGATGATATTTGGTTGTGTTCTCAACCAAACACAATTCAATACTCATTTTGTAAAATAATAAATAGCCCTAAAGTTAAGGTTATCTAACAAACTAATGTAACATTCAACTTTGAAATGAGTAACACATCTATGGCCATATTTTGAGGTTACTCTAACTATACATTTCTTCTTATGTTATTACTGTATATAAAGTGTGGATGTTCAAGATAGGTCATCGCAGGTCAGTAGAGATCTTCACAATTGCTGTTAAATTCTGTGCAGAATCTCGAACGGCATTGATCACTTGCACCATGTACTTTTAATGTAATCTCAACTGCAATCCTGGTCATTTGCATTTGTTATTAGACGAAGCGCAGCAATAACAGATTAATCTGATGTATAAATAAACAAAATATCTGACATTGTATTCCCATGAACTTTAGTGCGCTTTTAAAGGGATACTTCAGGATTTTGGCAATTAAGCCCTTTATCTACTTCCCCYGAGTCAGATGAACTGGTGGATACCATTTTTATGYCTCTGCGTGCAGTTTGAAGGAAGTCACTAACTAGCGCAATTGCAAACTATCGTTAGCGCAATGACTGAAAGTGCATGGTAGCTGTTAGCATGCTAGTAGATACCATAGACTTCCAGTCATTGCGTTAATACGCTAGATAGCATTAGCTCACGAAACTACCTCCAACTTCCTTTATACTGGATGCAAAGACATAAAAATGGTATCCATGAGTTCATCCGACTCAGGGCGAAGTAGATAAAGGGATTCATTGCCAAAATCTCAAAGTATCCCTTTAAATGGTTGAAAGCGCAGTTAGACATTTGGGTGCCAACTAAACCAAAAACCAGACATTGTTTTTCCATTGGAATTTGGTTGCGCTTTTAGATGGTTGAATGCATAGTGATAACACATTGGAAATTCAACTAACTTTTGTCTGTCTTTAAGTGGATGAATATCCAAGCATAGGGCGGCGCACAATTGGACCAGCATCGTCCGGTTTTGGCCGGGGTAGGCCGTCATTCGTCGTTCTTAACTGACTTGCCTAGTTAAATAAAGGTAAACAATATACTGTAGGTTGTAATCTTATTGATCAACTTCTCTACCAAATATTACMCAATTATCCATGTTGAAATGACGCGGTGTGCCCAGTGGGCAGGCTTCATTTGATCAATATCATGGAAGTCATTATATGAGGTAAACGCAAAATTGCGACTGAAAACTTTGATAATTCCCTGGTGAGTTGGTTAGCTTCTTGCTRCACGCTTCTTTCCTGGATGGTGGCTCGGAGGAGCCAAGAGGGGAAAAATGCTGTTGAGGTTTCCTTTCTTAAAGCTTCGTTGACAATATCAGAATGTAACTGTAAGCTGTTACTGCAATTTCAGGTGAAAACTCAATTAAAACAAGTCTCAAATATCCTGAAAATGGCCGTACATTTCAGCTGTTTCAAAAGCTCTGCCACTAGTATTTCTATTGTATGAATGTTGGGCAATTCTGTTTACACTACCCTGCTTAGACCTAATAAGACCTATTGACTAGTGTGACCCTGGGGAGACACTGTGGGATCAGCACAGTAGAATAGCCTTTCTTTTGCATACTCAAGAGCCACTACATTCTGAGAAATAAAGATAGAGGAAGTGCTCAAATTGGTGTACAAGGCGGTCTTTGAAAAGGGGAGTCTGTGGACCTAGTCACTATGTCCTATTTTATAATTTTCTAGAAGCTTTCATTTGTATAAGCTGTATCTGCATTTATAAGTTTATAGGGTACTGAATGAGTCACTGAAGCGAGTATGTTTTGGTCCACTGTGTCCCCATACAGACACTCTGCCTTATGGAGCCCACTGTTCCTTTGAGCCTGGGTCCTGTGGCTGGTCAAYGTCCAGTGAGCTGTCCTCTTGGAGGAGGGTCAGTGGGGAGGWACTAGAACACAGTAAAGACATGCTGGGGACAGCTCTGCAAAACACCCAAGGTAAATGGTGCAAAACACACCAGGTCACTCAAAGGGTASCAGTCCTAAAATTGCTGGCTAACACTTTATTTGAAGGGGGTATACATGGCACCTTTATCAGGCTAGACATAAATAGAGGTTGGGTATTGCATTGTGCTGTATAAAGTATACATTTTACTCTAGACTGGTCCTCATCCTGTAAATTGGGTATTGTTTTTTACTCAGTCACTAAACACTGGTGGACATACAGTGTACTGAAAATTCAGTTGTATAGGCATCAGTATAAGAACCTGTTGCACCCAATAGGCAATTGACCAGGAGTTGTAAATGGAGATATGATGGTATCCTACAGCTCTAGGGTTAGATGTGTCCTCTGAGAATATGTTTTCAAGTGCTGCTGAGTCTCGTCCATCAGGTCCTTGAGCTAAGAGAGGGGAAATATGAGAAGACTGCATAGGAAAAGATTATCCTTCAGGTTTCTTTCCATGTTTCTCATATTACACAGAGACTGGAAATCCATGTTTTTTATGACTCCAATGGAATTTTTATTCAGATTCAAGTTTTCAAAACATTGGGAATCTAATGGCTTAGTACAGTATTTCCCAAACTCGACCCTGGGGAACCCAAGGGGTGCACATTGTCGTTTTCTGCCCCTAGCACTACACAGATGATTCAAATAACCAACTCATCATTAAACTTTGATTATTTAAATCAGCTGTCTAGTGTTAGGGCAAAAACCAAAACGTGCACCCCTTGGGGTACCCCAAAACCGAGTTTGGCAAACACTGGCTTAGTCAGAGGAATTTCTTATGGCCTTGAAACTCAACTCTGGACCTCTGAGCCAGTTCCACTGCTTTTCCCTTCTATTCAGGGAATGATTAAACCTGGCACACCAGGTGGGTGCAATTAATTATTAGGAAGAATACAAAACCAGCAGGCTCCAGACCTYGTTGTCACGTTGGTATAAAGGATTCGGGAGACAGACCCCAGGAATGCGTAATAGTTTTTTAAATTATACTCAAATTACAGCGTGCCGTGTAAAGGCACGGGGACGAACACCAAACAAACACTATACAAAACACAGGGTTGAAACCCAAGCAAAAGATCGAGGAGTACCTCGAATAAATAACACACACGCACAATGATTAACACACGGGACGAGACCCATAATCATCTGCGCAATCCACAATGCACGAAAGCCCAAACACACAGCACAGGTACTCACACGACCAACGGACATAGTAACAATAATCAACAGGACAATGGTGAACCAAGGGCACACTTATACAATTACTAATCAGTGGGAATAGGGGACGGGTGCGTAATGAAAATACCGGAGGGATCCGTGACACTCGTAGGGTGAGTTGAATACTCCTGCCAGCAGGCTCCAGACCTCATAGGGTAAGAGTTGAATTCTCTGCCACAGGCTCCAGACCTCATAGGGGTAAGAGTTTAATTCTCCTGCCAGCAGGCTCCAGACCTCGTAGGGTAAGAGTTGAATTCTCCTGCCAGCAGGCTCCAGACCTCGTAGGGTAAGAGTTGAATTCTCCTGCCAGCAGGCTCCAGCCTCGTAGGGGTAAGAGTTGAATTCTCCTCCAGCAGGCTCCAGACCTCGTAGGGTAAGAGTTGAATACTCCTGCCAGCAGGCTCCAGACCTCGTAGGGTAAGAGTTGAATTCCTTTGCCAGCAGGCTCCAGACCTCGTAGGGTAAGAGTTGAATACTCCTGCCAGCAGGCTCCAGACCTCGTAGGGTAAGAGTTGAATAGTCCTGCCAGCAGACTCCAGACCTCGTAGGGGTAAGAGTTGAATTCTCCTGCCAGCAGGCTCCAGACCTCGTAGGGTAAGNGGTAAGAGTTGAATAGTCCTGCCAGCAGACTCCAGACCTCGTAGGGGTAAGAGTTGAATTCTCCTGCCAGCAGGCTCCAGACCTCGTAGGGTAAGTGTTGAATACTCCTGCCCTATGTTAACACTGAATATATTTGAATATCGTCCTTTGGAAAGTTTGTAGATGATTTACAATCAGTTGTAATACTTGAATACTTTATATCTAGCCCAGCATGATGTGGTGTGAGGTAAAACGTGCCATGTTTCTGCAGAATTTATTTCCTGTCACTGACTTCTGCATTTCAGTTTATAGCTCCAATTGGTTTCATTCCAAATTGACAAGCACTGCACCAAGGCAATATATATTGTTTTGCAGATGAGGACTAAAAGGCTGTTCTCTTCAGAGCTCTATCAGTCATGCCCWTTTGAGTGGTGCAAATTTAYGTCAGTGTTCACKCCCCTCAGTGTTGCGGTTATTSTCTCCCCCCCAGGGCACTTCCTGTTCCTGGCGGTGAGAGGGAACAGTTCCAGTATTAAAGCGTCTGTCCGAAGTTCCTCCTTCCCCCGACCGGTCTCTACCATAGCCTGTCAGGTGAGAAAAATAGACATATCTTTCCACCAATGGCTTCCTTGAAATCTCCCCTACTGACCTAATGCTCACTGATGACTCACGGATGAGTTCTAGACATCCTCATTAAGGAAGTTTTAGAAGCACCCTCAAAGATGCCAGAATCTCACAACCGTAGCCAAGTCTTACATTTTTTGTAATTAGTCAGGTGGTCACAGCGGGTCTATCATAACAAAGAGCAGTCCTCTAGTACCACACACATCATATTAAACATCATACAGTTAAGCCATGTTCACGTCTTCAAATAGTATGTCATGAAATTCACCGTAACGTCTGTTCTTGATGTCTCTGCCTGCAGTTGCATTTCTCCCTGTATCTCTACGGGGAGTTTAATGGCACCGTGCTGCTGTCGCTAGAGGATAACAGTACTGTTGCGTCCCCGTTGGTGTGGGAGAGGTCTGGACAGTGGAAAGACAACTGGCAGGACATCACTCTGCAGCTACCTGCCCTCCTCAATGGGTACAGTGCCATCATTTACTGCTAAATTACTGACCAGAGGTGCCAAACACACAGCGCATAAAAGCTCAAAGTGCGTTTCTTGAGTGATTGTAGTTCATTAATAAATGATGACTGTGTTAGTTAGTACAAAATATATTTTTGTTGTATACTGTATAAGAAATGCATAGACTGATATGTGAAAGAATTGAAGGTACTTTTTGGTACTTAAACTAATATGAAAATAATGCCATTCTGTGTTTCCCTCCATTCATGGTGATGTGTGTTCCCCCAGGTTCCACCTCAAGGTGAAGGCTCTGTGGGGACCAGGCTCCAATGCTGACATCGCCCTAGATGACATCGCCCTGGGGGCAGCATGCTTTGACACAGGTAGCCCTCCATGTAACACAATCTGTACACAACACAAAGGCAGCTCTCATTATAGGATACTGTATGTAGCATACTGTGTGGCTAGAGTACAGTGGGCAAACATTTGGAGGGCTCCTAGCACGTCATTGAATAATCTCTCAAACAAACAGTGATAGAGTAAAACTCCCTAAATGTCTTAAGATTACATACTGATTGAGAGGGGATTCTTTCATAAAGATATAGCTAATAAGATTCCTTAACCCATTACAGTCTAAGCCCCGTACTAAGCTATATTGAATTGTTTTATGAAAAGCTATTTGAATGTGTATTTTAAGACCCCTTGAATTATCCCAAAAATTATACAAAAATGATTTGATCAAACATTGTATTTGGCTTTACTGCTATTAGCCCATACAAACGCATTGAAAACCAGATTCACTACATGGAACAACAGTCCCAAAAAAGGAAGTTTACTCTGAAGTGTCTGAGAGATATAAGAAACATCCGGAATCATTTGTATATTT
Organism: Salvelinus sp. IW2-2015; assembly: GCF_002910315.2. Taxonomy (NCBI): domain Eukaryota; kingdom Metazoa; phylum Chordata; class Actinopteri; order Salmoniformes; family Salmonidae; genus Salvelinus; species Salvelinus sp. IW2-2015. The sequence goes on from NC_036843.1 coordinate 2,193,707, forward strand.
TCTTTTTTACATTCAACCCCTTATTTTTGGCACTAAACAGTCTCACAAACAGTATGGACACCTTCCTAGTATTGAGTTGCACCCCCCCCTTTTGCCCTCAGAATAGCCTCAATTCATCGGGGCACCGACTCTACAAGGTGTCGAAAGCATTCCACCTGGATGCTGTTCCATGTTGACTCCAATTCTTCCCACAGTTGTGTCAAGTTGGCTGGATGTCCTTTGGGTGGTGGACCATTCTTGATACACACGGGAAACTGTTGAGCGTGATAAACCCAGCAGCGGTGCAGTTCTTGACACAAACCGGTGCGCCTGGCACCTACTACCCTACCCCGTTCAAAGGCACTTACTGTAAATCGTGTGTCTTGCCCATTCACCCTTTGAATGGCACACATACACAATCCATGACTCAATTGTCTCAAGGCTTAAAAATCCTTCTTTAACCTGTCTCCTCCCCTTCGTCTAAACTGATTGAAGTGGATTTAACAAGTGACATCAATAAGGGATCATAGCTTTCACCTGGATTCACCTGGTCAGTCTAAGTCATGGAAAGAGTAGGTTTTCCTAATGTTTTCTAACACTTTTGTACATTCGTTTTTTCTACTGGTACCGGGGGACCTTCAGACGAGCAACCGACATGTACGTGTTCGTGAGAGTCGCACCTTTCCAAATCGTTCGTGGGGCAAATTGTTCAGACGCTACAGATGACTTTGTGAGAAGACCGATTTTCAGGATGTCTCATGGTCTGACAAACACCGCTCCAGCTCTGTCACCTTTCATCGCAGATGTGGAAGGGTGACTTCAGCGGATGTGGTGGATTGAGACGCATCCAATGCAACAAAAAAAAACGAACAGATATCTCGAGCTTAAACTGCCACATTTTGATGGGGATTTTTGATTATGCTAATTCGATTTACACAGGGGGCGCGGACATCGACTCTAGGGGGTTAAAGGCCAACTGGATGTTGGCTATAAGCTCATATTGCCAATATCACTGAAGTGTGGCATTCACCTGAGGGATGCCATGAAGTTTGTATAGGAGCACCTGAATACAGTCCAAAGCATGTGTGTCTAGTTCTAGGAAGGACATTCAGTGGAGAGCAACGCCCTATTAGAACTACTGACGCATCCCCTTGAAGTTGCAAATGAGACCGTTTATCAAATCAAATAACATTTTATTGGTCACACACACATGTTTAGCACATGTTTAGCTGTGTAGCGAAATGCTTGTGTTTCTAACACCAACAGTGCAGTAATACTAACAATTCACAACAATACACACAATACACACAAACCTAAAAGTATAAGAATGGAATTAAGGAATATATAATGAGCAATGTCTGAGTGGCATAGTCTAAAATACAGTAGAATAGAATCCAGTACACACATATGAAATGAGTAAAGCAAAAATATGTAAACATTATTAAAGTGACGAGTGCTCCATTATTAAAGTGGCCAGTGATTCCAAGTCTATGTATATAGGGCAGCAGCCTCTAAGGTGCAGGGTTACGTAACCGGGTGGAAGCCGCCTGGTGATGGCTATTTAACAGTCTGATGGCCTTGAGATAGAAGCTGTTTTTCAGTCTCTTGGTCCCAGCTTTGATGCACCTGTACTGACCTCGCCTTCTGGATGACAGCGGGGTGAACAGGCAGTGGCTCGGGTGGTTGTTGGCCTTGATTATCTTTTTGGCCTTCCTGTGACATCGGGTGCTGTAGATGTCCTGGAGGGCAGGTAGTTTGCCCCCGGTGATGCGTTGGGCAGACCGCACCACCCTCTGGAGAGCCCTGCGGCTGATAGAGCATTTCTTATGACTGGAAACAATAGAGCTGTTGAAGCACAGTCAAAGACAGAGAGGAGTCTTAACCGAAGAATGATGCACACAGATGCGATGGCTAACCACTGTTTCCAACGCAGCTGGAGTGCTCCCCAGGAGGCCCAATGATCCACACACTGCCTGATTGCTTCTGAAAGAGGGAAACCGACGTAGAATGCGTCTCCCCGGGATTCGAAATCTGCAATCCGACAATAAAATTGTACGCCAACAATGGGTTCCAGTCTCACGTTATTGTCACGCTCGAGGACACATCTTCTTCGCTCCATCGATTCTTCTCTACCATGAAACTCTTTGGTCCGAACTCTGGAGAAGCCTGCCAACATTAGTTTAATTTGATAGGAATTGACAATGCGGTTCGGTAAATGTTGGGGGAGGCGGGAGGGCTTGCAGACTCTGGTGCAAGGCAAATGGTTCTGGTGGCTGCGGGTTGTCGACGCCAGACAGGCACCAGTTGGGCGTGCTATGATCGGCACGCAGATTTATCGGCCCTATTACGTTTTACTGTAGAATTCCACAGCTAATTACAGCTCCTAAGTCATAACCTCCCTTATCTTGTCTCCTGCTAAGACTTTCACAATGTCCTCCCTCACAATTATTACTTATCTCCTTAAGCCCTTTGTCTTTCTCCATAAGTCTGTCTGTCTTTCTTATTCTATCTCCTCAATCCTGCAGCTCATGCCTTTTTATATACTCAACTGGACTGTATCCTGCCCTCACAAAAACACATCTATGCTCTAAATCCTATCTCTGTCTCCGTCTTTGAAGAAACCATTATTAATAGGAGTCGTATGAAAGAGAATGCTTTTCTGGTCCGTCTGTAGACTGTAGAGATGAATGTGTCTGTCTCCCTCCTCTCAGATCTCAACTCCCTGCTGCTCGGACACAGATTCTTCCATGAAATGGACTCCATCAGTGAACTGGATTTATTCAGCCCCCTCCCAGAGCCCTCTGCCTCAGGTACACTACCAGCTGTTCCAATGGAATATAACCAATGGCCTTTGCAACTAGATTTTTGTAGAGCTTTTCCCCTCAATTTTTCAAAATACACCATTAAAGTAATTTCCTCAGCAGCTGCTCCACTATATGTATGTCTCTCTCTTTTCCATGCAACACAGGGAGTTTGTTTGTTGACTGACATGTGACTCATGTGTCTGTCTCCTCTCCTCAGAGGTGTCCCTGATGACCTGGTGGTTCACATCCTGTGGGGCCAGTGGCCCCCGAGGTCCCACCCAGGCCCAGTGTGACAGCGCATACCGTAACACCAACGTCAGTGTCACCGTGGGCAAGGAGGGCCCGTTCAAAGGAGTGCAGACCTGGAGGGTACCAGCCACCAACAGATACATGTGGGTGCAAATTTTGCTATGTTATTCTAATCTTGTAGAAATATGAAAGCTACAGAGAACAACTGTTTTTGTAATCGGAACACTCTTGCACTAGACTAAACCCTAGGGTAAAGATGCTTGAAACAAGCATCCTGACCAATGATTGCATCTGCACATCAGTATTGACAGCTGGCAGGAAGCCGCCTTACCTGAGACGTCAGTCAACTGAATGAATACAGCTTAAATACTACCATGTATCACCTTCATGTCACGTATCCGCTAGACCTATAGAATATAGGCAAGTCTCCGGAGTGTCAAGATTGATTTCCACATCATCCAGGTTAGGAGAGGGGGGAGTCTCACATGGGATCAGACCGTGTGTGTGTGTGTGTGTGTGTGTGTGTGTGTGTGTGTGTGTGTGTGTGTGTGTGTGTGTGTGTGTGTGTGTGTGTGTGTGTGTGTGTAAGACTGAGGCAGAGTGAGAAGCGTGACTCACCAGCTGGAGGCATAGATTAGTCTGTCTGTGCTCACTGCTCACTCTCTCTTCCTAATCTGGCCCCTGCCAAGCCAAGGCTTTGAACTCATTTATTGTAGTTGCTGGTCTAGTCATGGAGCATTACAATGAGCTCCATAACACTAGATGTTAAAAGGGGTAAAGAAAGACAAGAAGTGGGTATCAGGGAGCTTCTCTGCTCTTCTTTGTTAGCATTGGTATGTTGTTGTCGGGGGGCTCAGCTGAGCTCTGATTACAGTAAAACTACAGAATATTTACCCTGATTTCATCTGATGATGCAAGCTGATGATACAAGTCAGTCAGGCAAAGCCTTGGTATTGCCAGTGTTACAGTCTGATTTGAAGTGCTGCAAAACTTCTGATGCAGTATAGAGACCAAACCAACATGGCTTTTTTGCCACTTGTAATTAATTGAGTAGCCACTGTTATAAGGTCACCCAAGCACCAAACATGGCCTTCAGTGGTCTCATCACATGTTTACTATGCCCTCCTCAGGATCTCAGCCTATGGAGCTGCAGGTGGCAAAGGAGCAAAGAACCACAACAAGCGTTCCCACGGGGTCTTCATCTCAGCCATCTTCCCTCTGGAGAAGGGAGACATCCTGTATATACTGGTGGGACATCAAGGGGAGGATGCCTGTCCAGGGGTGAGTGTTAGAGTGGAGAGTTAGGCCACCTCAGGTGACATTATGGATGGATAACCTGCTGTTCAAAATGTTTAGTTTTCTTTCAACGTTTGATTACTTCCTGGTACCTTGGGTGCCATCCAGAGAGTATTTTCCTCCTGATGGTAGGAAAATATAATTTTAGACTAGCAGCCACTCTCTCTCTGATCTGACCATATCCATTTGTTCTCTGTAGAGAAATCCTCTGACACAGAAGATCTGCCTGGGGGAATCCTCAGTGATAGAAGATGAGTTCACTGGTGATGATTGGGCAGGTGGTGGAGGAGGCGGTGGAGGAGCCACCTATATCTACAACGTAAGAGTCCCTAAAAGGAGTCCCTAATCTCAACATAACTTGATTCAACTCTTTTCCGCCTTTACCTCATCTACACAAAATGAAAGCTGGTTTGTATCACAAGAGCCCTTTAACCTAGAAGTTGTATGTCTTTGTAACGCTGGACTGGCCCCTAAGTTGCATGATGGACTATGACAGAGGGTAGAGGGGTGCTCTAAAAGCTTTTACTGTGTTTGACTGTGACCCCTGCCAGATGGACGGTGGAGTACTGGTGCCTCTACTCATAGCAGCTGGTGGTGGAGGTAAAGCCTACCTGGAGGACCCAGAGAGCAGCTTGGACCAGATTCCTCTGGAGCAGTATGAGAATGACACGGTGGCCACCAGCTCCAACGGCAAGACTGGGGCAGCAGGTTGGTAGGGTTGCCTTTACCTCACCCCCTCCATGTGGCCCTTCCCCCTGATTCTCTTCACAGAGCTAACGATCTGCTCCCTGAAAACATATGGCTTTCATTCCTCTGACTGCTAAAGCTCCTACTTGAGTGTCTTCAGGAGACAGGACAAGAGTGTGTCAGAGAAAGGGCAGGAGTACATGTGTTTGTATCAAGAAGTTGGCCCTGTGTCTGGACTGGTTATCCATTGGGTCTGCTTATAATCTTGGTTACAGCCTTTTGACTTATGCAACTGTTGAAAAGGGAGAAACGGCATACTGTATATGGCAGTACCATGTCAGTGTTCTTGGAAAAGCTTCATGGAACATTCCCAGTAAATCACCTTTGACCAGCAGGGTCTTATGGAGCAATTATCGACACATCTTATACAAACATTGATGGAAGAAGTGTTTAGAGAGTGTGATGGCTAAATGAGGGGTGTGTGTGCGTGCCTGCGTGTGTGTGTTGCAGGGGGAGGTGGAGGTTGGAAGGACTCCTCCAGCCACTTGTGGGCAGGGAAGTCTCTCCTGGAGGGGTCCGAGGGGGGTTCCTCCTGTCCCCAAGCCTTATCCAAACTGTCCTGGGCTACCTTCGGTGGGTTTGGAGGGGGGGGGGGAGCCTGCACTGCTGGAGGAGGAGGAGGCGGATACAGAGGTAATCTAACACACACTCATAATAATATTTACTGCTTTCCTATGTGCCATACTGTACTGCTAGGGGTGTTATTATTGGATTTAAGATCCTCCCTCTGTAGCCTCCAGCTCTTTTCTAGCTGTGATGAATCTGACAAATACATTTATGCTGGAGAATTTCCATTGGCCCCAAGGAAAGGGGAAGGCTGATAACATTCCCTGCTTTTCTGCCTTTATCTGGTATGATTTACTAATCATGGATTGGTGACAGAATAAACATCCCTCTCTGAATGTTGTGATATTATGAGACAGGTTGAACTCATACTGAGATCNACACACACACACACACACACACACAATAATAATATTAATATTTATGTACTGCTTTCCTATGTGTTGTACTATACTGTTATTATAGGATGAATCTGACAAGATATTTATGCTGGAGAATTTCCATTGGCCCCAAGGAAAGGGGCACGTTGATAACATTCACTGCTTTTCTGTCTTTATCTAGTATGATTTACTAGTTGTGGATTGGTGACATAACTCACAGGCCGTTCTGAATGTACTGATATTATGAGACAGTTTAAACCATACTGAGATCATTCAGACCCTGCTTCTTGTTCTGGCTGGGGAAGAAAGTTCTACTTCATTGATTGATAAGATTGGGTGTTCCATTTGGCTCCTCTGCAAAACATGATTGAGGGGAGATGGATCGTTCCATGAAAGAGTGCCTTTGATATTTTAAGTAGATGTTGTGCACCAATATTGCATGTTAAAAGCCTGTTATATTAAATGAGGTGCCATTTAATATAGACCACATAGAGAATTCAATAAATCAGATTTTTTAAATGAATAAAGACTTGTTTCACCCCTTACGGAAAAACCACATGATTTCACATGTGAAATGTCCATGTTTGGCCTGTGTGAAATCATGTAAAACGATGTGTTTTTGGAACACTTCACATTATGATATTTCACATGAAGTTTCACTTGAATTTTCACATGTGATCACATAACCTTTTTATTTTTTTACATGAGATTTCACAGGTGATGTCCTGCAAACAAAAATTAGTAGTTAGGATACACACACAAACTGTACAATGGCAAGAAAACGTATGTGAACCCTTTGGAAATATCTGGATTTCTGCATGAAATAAGTTTCACATGTGTACTTTCATGTTATCACATGTTGCTTTTACATGGTGTCACATGTTATCACATTAATTTCACATAAGATCACATGTGTTTTTTCTGTAAGGGACTATTTCAAAACAAATTCAGCGTCATTGTAAAGCCCTGTTAATTTTCTTACTTTGACAAAGTCATTTCTGAAGAATATTATTTATTAAATGTTACACTACATGATCAAAATTATATGGACACCTGCTTGTCAAACATCTCATTCCAAAATCATGGGCATTAATATGGAGTTGGTCCCCGCTTTGCTGCTATAACAGCCTCCACTCTTCTGGGAAGACTCTCCACTAGATGTTGGAACATTGCTGCGGGGACTTGCTTCCATTCAGCCAAAAGAGCATAAGTGAGGTCGGGCACTGAATTTGGGCGATTCGAGGTCTGTCTGGGGTTGAGGTCAGGGCTCTGTGCAGGCCAGGCAAGTTCTTCCACATTGATCTCGACAAACCATTCTGTATGGACCTCGCTTTGTGCACAGGGGCATTGTCGTGCTTAAACAGGAAAGGGCCTTCCCCAAACCGTTGCCACAAAGTTGGAAGCACAGAATAGTCTAGAATGTCATTGTATGCTGAAGTGTTAAGATTTCCCTTCACTGGAACTAAGGGGTCTAGCCTGAACCATGAAAAACAACCCCAGACCATTATTCCTCCTCCACCAAACTTTACAGTTGGCACTATCCATTGGGGCAGGTAGCAATCTCCTGGCATCCGCCAAACACAGATTAGTCTGTCGGACTGCCAGATGGAGAGAACGCGTTTCCACTGCTCCAGAGTCCAATGGTGGCGAGCTTTACACTACTCCAGCCTACACTTGGCATTGCGCATGGTGATCTTAGACTTGTGTGCGGCTGCTCGGCCATGGAAACCCATTTCATGAAGCTCCCAACTAACAGTTCTTGTGCTGACATTGCTTCCAGAGTCAGTTTGGAACTCGGTAGTGAGTGTTGCAACCGAGGACAGATGATTTTTACGTGCTACGCGCTTCAGCACTCGGCAATCCCGTTCTGTGAGCTTGTGTGGCCTACCACTTTGCGACTGAGCCATTGTTGCTCTTAGATGTTTCCACTTCACAATAACAGCACTTTCAGTTGACCGGGGCAGCTCTAGCAGGGCAGAGATTTGACGAACTGACTTGTTGGAAAGGTGGCATCCTATGAGAGTGTCACGTTGAAAGTCACTGAACTCTTCATTACCGGACATTCTACTGCCAATGTTTGTCTCTGGAGATTGCAAGGCTGTGTGCTCGATTTTATACACCTGTCAGCAACGGGTGTGGCTGAAATAGCTTAATCCACTAATTTGAAGGCTTGTCCACATACTTTTGCTGATGTAGTGTATGTCATTCTCATTGAAAGCAAGTCTAAAAAGCGGTAGATCTGTTCTATATGCGCTATTTCTATGTTTTTGTGTCTTTTACTTTGATGTTTTGTACACCAGTTTCAAACAGCTGAAAATACCACATTTTTGATTTTGGAAAATATATTTCACAGTTTAGATGGTAAAATGATTCTCGACACTATACTTGCTTGTTTTGTCACATAAACTGAAATTAGGCCAACTATTGGATATTGCATTTAATACCCCCTGTCACAAGGGGCTTTATGGCTGATTTGATAATTAACTTGTTATGGTCAACCCTGTTACTTTATTTGGTACTTAATAGACATTTACTATCGTAATTTTTTTTATTTAACCTCTTCAGATGGGAAAACTTTTTTATGAAGTTGAACATGTGTTCTTTATGAAAACATTTTTAAACTAAATTACACTTTTCAAAAGGCACCGAATTGGTTGAACGATCAAGATATGAACAGATTGATTGAGAGACATTTGATTTCTTTCAGCATCGTTAATATATCATACATACTCTCCCTCTACCCAGGCCTTTTTTGTTCAAAAGGAAGATTGCCACTTATAATGTTAGCAGATGTTGTGCAGGCAATAATAAGCCATTATTATTAGCTCAAACATGCACTTATCTTTAATATCGTGTTTAATCTAAATCAAGGTGGCGATGCCGCGCTGACTGATGACATCACAGCGGGCGGTCAGGATGGCATCTCCTTTGTTCATCCCATGGGGGAGATATTTCTCCAGCCGCTGGCAGGTAAGGCTTTCTCCTACTACATCAGTGTCACTGGGAGCCAGGAGAGCGCAAGGAAAGAGCCCTGGCCGTAACACAGAGGTCTGTGTGTCTCTATCACTTGACTCTGATTCAGTGGGAGAAGTAGGGAAGGGCGCCTCAATCCTCAGACACCGGTGACCTAATTGATAGCCTCACGGATCCTGTTGATCCTGGCGCCATGCTGTCTTCTCTTTAGCCGCTGAAAAACAGGCAGCCAATCAATTCTTTACGGCACGACAATGTCATTTGTGGCCAAAGCATGCCGCCAATGCTGCCCAGAATACAAAGCAGTCCTCTTTGTAGTGAAAGACATGACAAAAACACAACTAGAACAGATCAATTGATCCATGGTCATGCAGTATCGACTTTACAGTGAAAACATGATTAGGTTTAGTTGACCATAGCTAAGAATTTAACTCCAGTATTTGACGATGTTATGAAGAAGAGATACAAAGAACTCAGATTGTAAAACGTCTTCTCTTTTTAGTCATACATATGGCTAAGTTGACCGGTGCTCGTGCTACAGTATTGTTCTTGTGAGATTCATGTGGTGATGTAATGTCCTCTGTCATCCTCTCCACTCAGCCATGGAGAGCCATGGAGAATGTGAGATCAAGGTGCAGCTCAACTGCAGTCACTGCCAGACCCAGAGCTGCAAACGAGACGAGGACACCCGACTCATCCTCTGCCTCTGTCACAACGAGGAGGTGCTGGCCAGTGACAATGTCACCTGCACAGGTAACTTCTGTACAGTCATGGAAATACCCTAATTTACTGGATGTGTTTTGGGATCATGAATGCAACATTTAAAAAATGAGTCCTTGAGAATTTCTGCCAATCTGTTTGTCATTAAATGGCACTCATGAAATAAAATACATGGAGGAATGGAATGGAAGGTTGTTAACGACCCCACTAGTAGTCCCATTGTCTTTGAAACATTCTTATAATCTTAGTGGTTCTCCATCTTCCCCTGCTAACCCTGACCTCTGACCCCCCCCCCCCAGCAGCCCCTCAGGGCCTCACCCCAAAAGGCCAGCTGTCCCTGTCCCTCATCCTGGCCGTGGTGGCATCTATCGTGGTGACGGGCATCGTCCTGACCTGCGCCAGCCTCACCATCAGTAAGAGACTCTTCCAGTTCTGTGTCGACTCTGTGCCCTCCACCTTTCACCGCCTGTGAGCTGTGAGCTTCTCTCCATGCCAACGATACTGTATTTAACTTTCAGAATGAAAGCATCCTGAAAAGGCAGGACGCTTAGCATTTTAAACCAAGCTGTGGTTTAATGTGTTCTCTTTGAGGGAAATGTGACATTGGATGAGAGTGAATGGCAGAAGTCCATGATTCAACACAATAGTTAAAAACCAGCAAGATACTTAATTGTAGAGAAAGGCAGAGCTTGAATATAAAATAACTCAGAGACTTGACAGAAAGAGTACAAAAGGTGGCCTTTTAGGAATTTTGGCTTATCATTTTCCACAGTGACAATAATGGGTTTGTCTTGCAAGCCCTTGGGCATTACATTTTTTTCAGATTTCAAGCCTGGTGGAGACTAGACATATTTTAACTGTGATACACATCATTTTGGAGGGGCTTAAGGGATTACAGTGAGACTAACCACCGTTCACTCTTGCACTATTTCAGACCACAAAATCTAAGACATTTATGTTGGAGTGAAGGGGTTAGCTAAGTATTCAGTTGGTTGTGTGGCACATTGGGATTGATGGTCCTAATTGTGTGCAATAACATATACTGTATATCTATTCATGCTTCAAAGGGCGCATTGGACATATCTCCAGTAACAATTCTTACCCTCTACTGTATTCTTGTTTTATAATCACATTCAAGGTGATACATGGTTTAACCGCTTAATGCTAATGATTGCACAATTACCCTGCTAAAAGGAATGATTAGGGAATTAGGAAAATTACTGATATGAACCTTTAAATTGTACCTTTTATTATTCTGCTTTGAGGATTGAAAGAGAGAATAATAATCAATTCTCCTAATATTAGTGTCTAACTTTGTCTTGCCAATAGGCAATGATCAATATCATATTGAATGCTGCTACTGCGTTATGTGTGTACTTAATGTGTGCTCGTGCAAACATTTTTTTAACCAATTGTCTTATTAGTTTTTTGGCTAGAAATGTAGGACAGTGAGGGATTATTTGATGTTTCTGTTTGCACTGCCCCCTTTTTGACGTCCGTGTGCTGCAGTAAGAGCGGAGGTAAGTTCTGTCAGTGGAAGACTTATTTTCCAGCCAGTGCCGATTAAAGGAGTGTCTTACCATGGAGTGTCTTACCAAGGCAGAATGTCAACTTAAGCTTTAAAAGCACTGTGGTGGTGACTCATCATTATGCATATGCCCTGTCAGGATCCAAGCATGACTGCTTTACTGCGAAATGATCTTCTCTCATCCCCTATACTTCTCTCATATAGTGTACGTCTCTCAACTGTGGAGGAGTTAATACTACCAATAACAATATAGTGTCGGGATATTAACGATTTACTATGTGATTACTTTTGTCCGTGAAGGCAACAAACCATCCCTCTATGTCAGTATGAGAAACAGATATTTAGAGTTTGACTTGTGCTCTAACTGTAACACACTGTGCCATGACTGAAGTGTAACTGTACTTTTTTCCAATGCTAAATAAATAAAACCCGTAATTAACACAAAGTTTCACCGTGAAGTGAAAGTCCCTTTGGGTATGACCACAGAATGTTCCCATAAGCCTCAGAGGAAGTGATATCAATTCAAAAAACAATCTGTACAGTGTCAGTAAATAGTTTCCCTATATCCTAAACACACAACATGCATAACACACAACATACAACACATACACACTCAACCCAACACAAAATCCTTAGCCCTGGGCCAGATGGTTATGCAGCCCCACAGTGGCCCATGAAGAGGGCCCTTCCAGGTGGAGACAGACCTCAGACACTTAACAGTGTCTCTTCACCTGAGCTCTCCCCCATGTAGGTTGGTAGTCTGTCCACGGGCCCCCCACTCCTCCCCCGAGTGTCGCGTCTGTCTGCACCTGCAGCTCGACATCACAGCAGAGGGCACCTCTCACCTCCACGCATCGCCCCCCAGGGCCCCCACCCAGCCCTCCAGGCAGACTACCAACCTGCATCGAGGCCGCGGGCCGCCTCCACGGAGGGTGAGTCCTCGGTCCTCAACTCACAGACTGTTAGCTAGTCACTGATTGGACCAGGCCCAGAGGCCAGAGGTTAGAGGACAGACAGACATTAGGGTAGTGTGTCTGATGCAGCGCTAGTGGGATGTTGTCTCTGATAGTTACAGTATAGCAACAGTTTGAAGCCGAGGGCTGTATCACAGTAACCAACCCTGTCTTCCTGGTCTCTCTCCCCTACAGTATACTACCGTAAGAAGAACCAGCTGCATGCGGTCAGGCTGCGTCTCCAGAGTCCAGAGTACAAGCTGAGTAAGATCCGGTCATCCACCATCATGACAGACTACAACCCAAACTACTGCTTTGCTGGCAAGGCTGCTTCACTGAGCGAGCTGAAGGAAGTACCACGCAAGAACATCACCCTCCTCAGGTAGTCCACACACACAGTGAGGCTGACTTAGCAGAGACCTATAAGCTATTAAGTGCATTACATGATCATTTATTTGTAGGAGTGTGCTATGTTCAAGTCACTTCAGGTTTTGACTGGACTCTGGAATTAAGCTCTTTGTCATCTGTCTGACTTGGTGTGTGTTTGCAGGGCGTTGGGCCATGGAGCATTTGGGGAGGTGTATGAGGGCCAGGTTCTAGGGATGAATGGCGAGAACACAGCCATGCAAGTGGCCATAAAGGTCAGTTCCTCTTCCTCCATCTCCATTACTCGTCTATGACTTGAAGCACATAGCAGTTGAAATGAAGTAATTGCTTTTGGCAGTGCATATTACTGTCTAAAAAGCAGGAGTAGAGAGAAGATGGTTAAAAATATTGGTAACCTTTTAACCAAAATATATATTCCTCTATGGTAGTTCTCCTTGACATTTTCTTCATTATATGTACTGCTGGTCTGTTGCATTGAGAACTGTCTGGATGTCGACAATAACAAGGTCCCCTTTTTGCCTCTGTGTTGTAAGCAACAGTGACGTGCAGACCTGTAATCGAACAAAGGAGATTGTGCTTGTGACCTTTAAATAGACTTCAACACTGATCTAACTGTCATTCTATTAGTCTCTCTATTTCGCTGTGACACAACATGTCTGTATGTATTGCTTCTGCTTGGAAAAATGCATGATGCAAGTCAAACAATGCGTGATTACATGATCATTTAAGAGTAGGGTTAAAATCAGTGGAGGCTACTGAAGGGGAGGACGGCTCATAATGATGGCTGGAACAGAGCAAATGCAATGGCATCAAACACATGGAAGCCATGGAAGCCATATGTTAGATGTATTTGATAACGTTACACTGATTCCGCTCCAGCCATTACCACAATCCCGCCCTCTTCAATTAGGGGAAATGTAACATAATTGCATCACACATACCATAGACGTTGACATTGACATTAATTAATTAATTCAGCTACATATATTAATGAATTCATTGATTTTCCTAGAAAACCTGGTGTGAAAATCAATCAATCAATCAGCAGATGTCACAAAGTGCTTATAATTTACATAAACCTAGCCTAAAAGCCCAAACAGCAAGCAATGCATATGTAGAAGCACAGTGGCTAGGAAAAACTCCCTAGAAAGGGAGGAACCTAGGAAAAAACCTAGAGAGGATCCAGGCTCTGAGGGGTGGCCAGTCCTCATCTGGCTGTGCCGGTGGAGATTATAAGAGTACAGTTGTCGCCAAATGTTTTGAGAATGACACAAATATTAATTTCCACAAAGTTTGCTGCTTCAGTGTCTTTAGAGATTTTCGTCAGATGTTACTATGGAATACTGAAGTATAATTACAAGCATTTCATACGTGTCAAAGGCTTTTATTGACAATTACATGAAGATGATGCAAAGAGTCAATATTTGCAGTGTTGACCCTTCTTTTTCAAGACCTCTGCAATCCGCCCTGGTATGCTGTCAATTAACTTCTGGGCCACATCCTGACTGATGGCAGCCCATTCTGCTTGGAGTTTCTGGGGAGGTCTGGGGAGTTTCCTGGCAAAATATCGATGTTTTGTTCCCCAAGCCACTTAGTTATCACTTTTGCCTTATGGCAAGGTGCTCCATCATGCTCATGCTGGAAAAGGCATTGTTCGTCACCAAACTGTTCCTGGATGGTTGGGAGAAGTTGCTCTCGGAGGATGTGTACCATTCTTTATTCATGGCTGTGTTCTTAGGCAAAATTGTGAGTGAGCCCACTCCCTTGGCTGAGAACCAACCCCACACATGAATGGTCTCAGGATGCTTTACTGTTGGCATGACACAGGACTGATGGTAGCCCTCACCTTGTCTTCTCCAGACAAGCTTTTTTCCGGATGCCCCAAACAATCGGAAAGGGGATTTATCAGAGAAAATGACTTTACCCCAGTCCTCAGCAGTCCAATCCCTGTACCTTTTGCAGAATATCATGCAGAATACTGGTGGTGCCCCGATTCCGCAGCTGAATCAACTCTAGGAGACGGTCCTGGAACTTGCTGGACTTTCTTGGGCACCCTGAAGCCTTCTTCACAACAATAGAACCGCTCTCCTTGAAGTTCTTGATGATCTGATAAATGGTTGATTTAGGTGCAATCTTACTGGCAGCAATATCCTTGCCTGTGAAGCCCTTTTTGTGCAAGCAATGATGATGGCACGTGTTTCCTTGCAGGTAACCATGGTTGAGAGAGGAAGAACAATGATTCCAAGCACCACCCTCCTTTTGAAGCTTCCAGTCTGTTATTCGAACTCAATCAGCATGACAGAGTGATCTCCAACCTTGTTCTCGTCAACACTCACACCTGCGTTAACGAGAGAATCACTGACATGATGTAAGCTGGTCCTTTTGTGGCAGGGCTGAAATTTAGTGGAAATGTTTTTGGGGCGATTCAGTTCATTTGCATGGCAAAGAGGGATTTTGCAATTAATTGCAATTCATCTGATCACTCTTCATAACATTCTGGAGTATATGCAAATTGCCATCATACAAACTTAGGCAGCAGACTTTGTGAAAATTAATATTTGTGTCATTCTGGGGTGGCAGGATAGCCAAGTGGTTAGAGCGTTGGACTAGCAACCGAAAGGTTGCAAGTTTGAATCCCTGAGCTGGCAAGGTACAAATCTGTCTTTCTGCCCCTGAACAGGCAGTTAACTGTTCCTAGGCCGTCATTAAAAATAAGAATTTGTTCTTAACTGACTTGCCTAGTTAAATAAAATTCTCAAAACTTTTGGCCACGACTCTACAGTTGAAGTCGGAAGTTTACATCAGAGTCATTAAAACTCGTTTTTCAACCACTCCACAATTTTTTGTTAACGAACTATAGTTTTGGCAAGTCGGTTAGGACATCTACTTTGTGCATGACACAAGTAATTTTTCCAACAATTGTTTACAGACAGATTATTTCACTTATAATTCACTGTATCACAATTCCAGTGGGTCAGAAATTTACATACACTAACTTGACTGTGTCTTTAAACAGCTTGGAAAATTCCAGAAAATTATGTTGTGGCTTTAGAAGCTTCTGATAGGCTAATTGACATAATTTGAGTCAATTGGAGGTGTACCTGTGGATGTATTTCAAGGCCTACCTTCAAACTCAGTGCCTCTTTGCTTGACATCATGGGGAAATCAAAAGAAATCTGCAAAGACCTCAGAAAAGAATTGTAGACCTCCACAAGCCTGGTTCATCCTTGGGAGCAATTTCCAAACGCCTGAAGGTGCTTTATTACTGCCACTTTTAGTGAGTTTGGTACACATCTGGAGGACAGGGAGACATTTATTATGTTCAACATAGGAGGGCTAAGTACAGGAAATAGCTCTTTCAGTAGTTTAGTTGGAATAGGTTCCATTAGGCAGCTGGAAGGTTCAGAGGCCATTACTATTGCCGTGGAATGTGTCGAGAAATACAGGATTAAAAAACCTGAGTGTCTCCATTGATCCATGGTCCTGGCAGTTCTGTGCAAACTCAGGACAACTGAGTTTTGGAGAAATACACATATTCAAAGAGGAGTCTGCAATTATCTTTCTAATGCTCAAAGTTCATGAATTCATCAATGCTGAAGTGAAGGCCATTATCACTTGGGGAATGCTGGCTTTTAGTTAGCTTTGCGTCAGTATTGTTTTTATTTTTCTCAATAAATTTTGAAAAGTAGGCTGATCGAGCAGCAGTGAGGGCTTTTTCGATATTGTCTTTCCAAGCTAGTCGGAAGACTTCCAATTTGGTGGACCTTCATTTACATTCCAATTTTCTGGAAGCTTGTTTCAGGGCTCTGGTATTTTGTGTATACCAGGGAGCTAGTTTCTTTTGACAAATGTTTTTTTGTATTCAGCGACTGGATCTAAGATATTACGCAAAGTTAAGTTTAGATCCTATGTTAGGTAGATAACTGATTTTTGAACGCTGACGTCCTTGGGTAGGTGGAGGGAGTCTGAAAGGGCATCTAGGAATCTTTGCATTATCAGAGAATCTATAGGGTGGCTCTTGTTAATCCTCGGTTGGGGTCTGAGCAAATAAAATGGTGGTCCGATAGTTCATGATTAAGGAAAAACATTTAGATTCACAATATCTATTCCACAGGACAAGATCCAGGGTATGATTGTGACATTGCGTAGGTCCCGAGACCTGTTGCACAAAACGAGTCGATGATGGCTTCGAAAGCCTTTTGAAGTGTGTCTGTGGACTATCTGCCATGACTACGAGGTCCGAGAGGAATTCAGGGAACTCGGTGAGGAACGCTGTATACGGCACAGGAGGCCTGTAAACAGTAGCTATAAAAAGTAATTGAGAAGGCTGCATAGATTTCATGACTAGAACCTCAAAAGACAAAGACGCAGTCATTTTTCCCCCCCCGTAAAATGAAATTTGCTGTCATAAATGTTAGCAATACCGCTGCCTTCGCGGGATGCACAATGGATATGGTCATTAGAGTAACCAGAAGGTGAGGCTTCATTTTACAGTCAATTAATCAGGCTTGAGCCATGTTTCAGTCAGGCCAATCACCTCAAGTTTATGATCAGTGACTAGTTCATTGATTAGGACTGCCTTGGAAGTGAGGGATCTAACATTAAGTAGTCCTATTTTGAGATGAGGTATTTTCACACTCTCTTTCAATAATCACAGGAATGGAGGAAGTCTTTATTCCAGGGAGATTGCTAAAGCAAACACTGCCATGTGTAGTTTTGCCAGACCTAGATTGAGGCACATACCCAGTCTCAATGGAGAAAATTGAGCTGGTTGTGCTAGGGGGAGACTCCACTAAGCTATCTCATTGTGGAGATCGAGGAGTTAGAGCCATGTCTCTGTTGATAGATAAAATGAGAGCATCCCTTCAGCTAGGAGTGAATCATTCACTCCTCAGCAGGCCAGGCTTGGTCCTGTTTGTAGGTGAGTCCCAGAAAGAGGGCCGGCTATCTAGAAATTCTAACTTTTGTGAGGGACAGAAATACATTTTCAACCAATGATTCATTTGTGAGTCTGCTGTAGAGCTCATCACTCCCCTTTACTGGGAGGGGGCCAGAGACAATTACTCAATGCCAATATATATTTCTAGTTAAAATACACGCTGAAGCTATGTTGCGCTTGGTGACCTCGGACTGTTTCATCCTAACATAATATGTGCTGATGTGGATAACAATATCCCTATACCATCTACACTCACCAGTTTTAACTGCAGCCAGCACCATCTTCAGATTAGCCTTTGTCAGTAGCCCTGCCCCCCGATAAACAGTGTATACTGAACAAAAATATAAACGCAACATTTTCAACAATTTTACTGAGTAACATACAGTTCATAGAAGGAAATCAGTGAGTTTAAATAAATTCCTTAGGCCCTCATATGGATGTCACATGACTGGGCAGGGGCACAGCCATGGGTGGGTCTGGGAGGGCATAGGCCCACCCACTTGGGAGGCAGGCCCACTCACCGGGGAGCCAGGCCGAGCCAATCAGAATTCGTTTTTTTTCTTCCAGATAAAGGGCTTTATTACAGACAGAAATACCCCTCAGCAGTCCCCCTCAGACAATCCCGCAGGTGAAGAAGCTAGATGTGGAGGTCCTGGGCTGGTGTAATTACACATGGTCTACGGTTGTGAGGCCGGTTGGACGTACTGCCAAATTCTCTAAAACGACGTTGGAGGCAGCTTATGGTAGAGAAATTAACATTACATTCTCCGACAACAGCTCTGTTGGACATTCCTGCAGTCAGCATGCCAATTGCACGCTCCCTCAAAACTTGAGACATCTGTGGCATTGTGTTGTGAAAAAAAAACCTGCACATTTTAGTGGCCTTTTATTGTCCCCAGCACAAGGTACACAAGTGTAAGGATCATGCTGTTTAATCAACTTCTTGATATGCCACACCTGTCAGGTGGATTGATTATCTTGGCAAAGGAGAAATGCTCACCAACAGTGACTTAAACAAATTTGTGCCATGGGGTCTCTCTCTCTCTCACTGCACGCTCTGAATAGGACCTGATTGGCCTGACTGCCTATTGTTACCTCTCTGCTCCACAGACTCTTCCGGAGATCTGCTCCGAACAGGACGAGATGGATTTCCTGATGGAGGCCCTGATTATGAGGTGCATTGGGCTGGAACACACGGCCCCATCCACTTCCTCCTGCACCACACACACACACAAAGGATGCATACTGTAACGGTGTACCATGAGGCAGGCGGATGAGACCCAAACACTGTCATGCCATCACTTAGCGCTCAGCAGGCTAGTCTGCTGCCATGTTTTGTTAACCAGCTCCCCAGCTGTTGTTTATCATAGAGAGTCAGGTAATTCATCCCTATCGAGGAGACAGCAGCTGGTTGCCAGAAGAACCTCGTCTCTCCTCCAAATAGAGCTCTGCTGAAAGCATTAAAAAGCATATCTGTCGAGCAGATGCTGTCGGGCTAAAGCAGGCACAACAGAGTACATAATAAGCAGCTTGGGGTAAATTGGGACCCGGAGTGTTTGCTGGCCATGAAATAACCCTAGACATACAGATGTAAACACAGACACATTAATGTAGATGCCACCACACAACATCACACACACTTTTGTAAAAATCAGTGGTTAATTTGTAAATCGGGAGGTGCCGGAACAAAAAATGAGCGTGAGAGGGGGTGACCTGGGGAGCTCTGAGGTACCTGAATGCATGAGAAAAAAACAGAGCACCTTTATAATAAAGCCTGGCTTGCATGTAATCACATTTTTTTTGCGTGGTGGCACAGAGCAGCAGAGAAGAGGCACTTCCAGAAGTTGCACACATGGGGAACATTTTTAGTAGCCCAGGGTCTGGGGAAAATGTGGCCTTTTAATAAACAAATTCCATGCAATTGACAAATTGCAACTGACAGATTTTCAGAGCGTTCTCGACTTGTAGGCTATGCCTTGTTAATGGGCTACTATACGTAATCCACAGCTAGGCATTTTTTTTTAAAGAAGCTATTGATCCTCTGTGGCTAAATTAGTAGGCTATTATTTCATTTATTTCTGAACCGACAGCAGTAATTCTATAACTTTGTCAAATGTATTTGCATTAATCAGGGGTGCTCCAGCTCCTCCAGAACCCTTCACGCGGCTATGATTATATATGGAAATAAATTAAGTACAACGCTGGAGAGCGGAGAGTTGCAGGCTCATGTCTATCAGAGCAGGGAGAGGGATCATAGAAACTGAATCTCCTTCTAGTTCTGTGAGCAATAAAGCCGTGCTTCTCACACAGCCACACGTTGTTCTCAAACATAATGTTGCCCAAACCATAAACCCAGGCCGGCTGTACCCCAATCAACTCTTAAAATATTAGGTAAGGGCTGAAAATCAACTTTTTTATATATTGCGTTTATTTTTTGCCAAGAGGTACCGGATTCGGCCAAATAGTTTCAGGAACGAAACAGTCCAAAACAGAATGGTGCCGGATCCTGTGTACCCTGAAGCTATTACAGCTGATGTCTGGCCAACTCTCCTAGCCTGAGGTAGTGTATTCACCACCACTGTCCTTGTGTGTCCACAGTAAGTTCAGCCACCAGAACATAGTGCGCTGCATTGGGGTGAGTCTGCAGATCCTGCCCCGCTTCATCCTCCTTGAGCTGATGACTGGAGGAGATATGAAGAGCTTCCTGCGACAGAACAGACCCAAAACGGTCAGTAGCTTCCTGAGACAGAACAGAACCAAAACGGTCATTAGCTCCCTTAGACAGAACCGACCAGAAGCGGAGTGTCTCTCAACTGTTAAACAGCCCTGTAGGTCTGTGTAGGTAAAAGCAGTAATGGTTATGTATGGTGTCTTTTCAGAGTCAGAGCTCCTCCCTCACCATGCTGGAGCTGCTACACGTGGCCAGAGACATCGCCTTCGGCTGCCGTTACTTGGAGGAGAACCACTTCATCCACAGGTTACTATGTCCTCCTACCACAACCTATGCATGACCTTTTTGTATACGGTATTCATATTACATAAAGAGGTATTCAATGTTGTGTGTTTCAGAGACATAGCTGCCAGGAATTGTTTGCTGACCTGCCCTGGGCCAGACAGAGTGGCTAAGATAGGGGACTTTGGAATGGCACGTGATATATACAGGTACACTTAAACCACCAGTACTATCTGTCCCGATAGCACGCTCGGCATCTACCAAGCCTCTTGATCTTCATGACATGAGCCGTTTCATTTCTCCATTGTGTTTTTTTCCTAGTTGAAATCTCAACGTATCTGTAGGATCAGTCTGGTCTCGCTCCATGCAGTGATGAAGACTCGAGAGTACTATTCCCATTGAGTTATATACCTAGAGGAGTTTGAAACGCTAACCATGACTCATTCTCCTCCATAGGGCCAGCTACTACAGAAAGGGCGGCCGTGCCATGCTGCCCGTCAAGTGGATGCCGCCAGAGGCCTTCATGGAGGGCATCTTCACCTGCAAAACGGACACATGGTAACCCATTTACTCTTCTACATGATCCAAAGTTGATCTATCCAAAGTTGAATGAACGGTATAAGTACATACGGCCAGTGTAAATGGGACAGCAACTGATTTCTCTGAGCAACTTTTTAAACTGAGCTCTGTTCTCCCTCTGCAGGTCATTTGGAGTACTGCTCTGGGAGATTTTCTCTCTGGGCTACATGCCTTACCCCTGCAAGACCAACCAAGAGGTTCTGGAGTTTGTGACGAGTGGGGGGAGGATGGACCCCCCAAAGAGCTGTCCCGGGCCTGTGTGAGTAGATCAGATTGAGCTGATGGAGAGTTAACTCTTGGTGGGAGTTTATAATGCATTTACTGTTGCAAGGCCTATATGCAATTTTAGACTTAAATCCATGATATTGAGTTTTTTTCTCCCTCTCCCTTCTGTAGTTACCGGATCATGACTCAGTGCTGGCAGCACTGCCCTGAACACAGACCCAATTTCTCCACCATTCTGGAGAGGATCAACTACTGCACTCAGGTACTGACCCACTGGCAGCCAGGGATGCATTTCCTTTATAACACACCATTTATATTTACCACTTATATTCTCTCTCTCCCACCCAGGACCCTGATGTGATCAACACACCCCTGCCTGTGGAGTATGGCCCCACAATAGAGGAGGAGTTGAGCACTGTGATCTGCCCTGACACCTCGGGTAGTCTGACCCCGCTGCTGGTGGCCCGCTCTGCCTCCCAGGAGGTCTCTCCCCAGCTCAACAGCCTGGGTCTGGATCTGAGCATTGGTCCCACCCCGCTGCCCCAACCACACAAGCCCCGTCTGCTGCTACATAGGCCCCAGCAGCTGCCTCAGGAGGTGGCCTCATACCGTGAGGCCCTAGAGCCCTGCTGGGCTGAGCCTGTGCCTGCTCCAGGGGTCTGCCCTGGGGCCTGGCTCCAACCCGAGCCCCTCCGGCCCTGCTCCAGGAACAGCTCTTTCTCAGGCAGCCAGAGGCTCAAAAACAAGACCAAGAACCTATGGAACCCAACCTACGGCTCTTGGGTGCTGGAGAGCTTTGGTCAGGGGAAGACAGCACTGTCTCATACCCAGTCCATGCCCCTGTCCAGCAGCTGCTTTGCCCTCCAGGCAGCACCTCCTACCTCCGAGTGCACCGACTCTGGGTGCGATGGCAGCCTCGGCCTCCCTGCCCCCAGCAGCCTGTGCTCCTCATCCCCCTCCTCGTCCTGCCAGACCCTTTCTGCTCCCCAGGGTGCACCCAGCCTCAGCCTGGTGTCCTCCCGGAAGGGCCCAGCAGGAGGAGCCAGTGGGTGCCAGGCTGTGGACCTGGCAAAGCTGCAGAGCTTCCCCTGTGGCAATGTCAACTATGCCTACGACGAGCAGAGCTACGAGGCGGAGAGACTGCCCCTGGTGGTGCCCAAAAGCCCAGAGCCCTGCCCCAGCACCAGCTGTGCCCCCAGCGCCTCTTTCTCCTCCTGCTCAGGGGCAGGCCTGGGCGCAGCCTCCTCTTGTATGCCCAAACTGCTACTGAAGCGCCACGCCAGCTATGGACACGAGGATGTGAGGAAGCACACCAAACCTGAGAAACCCACCCGGGACAGAGACTCAGGCTTCTCCCTGTCGGAGGACCTGAGCGTCACCCCTGTCTAACCGTGGCCCCTGGGGGGGAGAAGCAGAACACTGGAACAGACCGCACAGATCAATGGCCACGCACAGGAACACACTACTGGAGACGGCAGCCATTTTGACCAAATAATTTTCACTCCCTTTTGTCGATTCATTGTTTTATTTTATACAGTTTTGGTGCAACTGATGCCTTCTAGTCAGCATAGGCAGTGAGAGAATTATATGAAAGGCACAGTTTACAGACAGGAAGAGATGCTGCATTGCCAGGAGACAGGTGGTATGTTCTCTTCCTGATGTGGAATATGACACATCTCAAGAAGGCCGTCACTGGCACAGAAGCACATCCAAGCCTCAGTGGATTTCTAGGCCCTAGCTGGATTCAGCTGCAATGGCTGGCATCCATTCAAATGCGCAGTGTCTCCTCTGCTTCGGGGGTTCTTTTGTTAGGCCATTCCTTTCTTCTCTGTTTCTACCATTACCTTTTAGTTGCTGGGTTCATATCCCAACAACAATCCTCTACCGTTGGGCCCATAACTCCACAACATGCTCTCCATCCAGGGAGAGCACTGCAGCTTGACCCTGTGCTCCTCTCAACGGTGTGTCTGTGTGATGTGTGGGGGGTTTTGTTCGTAACTGAAACAATGGATAATAAAGTTGTATTGTAGGTTTACACTGGAATGAATGACTGGGATTGACTGCTAAATCAATACTGTGAGTACATAAGAATCTCTGGTTCCCTATGCAGGTGATGGTAAGGCAGAAAGGAGAATTACATTGTGTGAGGCTGCTACGACGAGTACAGTCTAGGAGCTCCTTGCGATAAGAATTATAATGACTTGTCACCTACAAGGTGCATGACCAAAATGTCATCTCGTTTAGAATTGTCAGTTATTTTGTAGATAGTGTTTAAATGTAGTCATTTCCACACTTATTTTCTTAATACTATAGTCTATATTAATTGTTTACTAATACTTTACCCTCTCTACGTGCATTTAATCAAATGGTGGCTATTCTCACTTTTTACTGAGGCTTTTAGAGAAACCTAGAACAGATCATGTGGTAGGAAATGCTCTGTAATGTGTCCATCTTGTTCCACCACACAAAATGGTAATACTACTGAATTTCACCTTGGCAACACCAAAATATTATATACTATTATTTGACATTGGAATTCCTTAAACTGGACTAACTTCGTACATTTGTAGCAATTATACTTCATTTATAAAGTGTGTTTATGTCTTGTCGTTGAACACTACAGGTTTGTAATGTACTCTACTGTACCTCCTACACCCAGCAGGGGACAGCATTCTCATATGAAATACCAAATAGTTAAAGTTTGTATTTACATGAGGGCTTGTTTGCCATTTACTTTTTTATTTCTCAGTATTTATGTTATGAGCTGTAGTTAAAGCGGTACGGTTGCTGGTGTACATGTTAGCTTATTACACTGAAATAAACATTGTTTACTGGATATTTTAGGTTACGATAATGTCCTGTGTTTCCATGATGTAGGCTACAGTGACACTTTGACGTGGCTACAAGTGGACAAGCCTTGAAGCCTATATATTACAGTGAAGAAACCCCCTTCAACCTGACTCTACCTGGTAAAATACAACTTCCCCCACCAAAATAAATAATAAAACAGTCTGAAAACTATTTTATTTTCACATAATTTCCGCAGACTTATTGGTTTCATATCCAAAGTTATGGGCCTCTACACAGAAGAACAAACACTATAAACTTTACGCAATACACTTGTATCTCTCTACCCCAAATAAATGAACTATTTAAAGTGTAGTATAATACAGCATTACAGATGTTTACTTTAACATATGAAATCCCAATACACAACCATTGCTAACCCATTCACACAATCAACATACAATACTAGAAAGACTCATTTTAAATTCATCTTTCACCATGATATGATCCTAAATACAAACTGCTGTATGTAACTGTAGAATAAAGTATGCCCAATGTCTTAAATAACTTTTGAAACCAAAAATGACATGCTTGATTATTAAATACTTCAATCAATCATATCTAATGATACCTTGGAATATTGAGCGTGTTAGATTTCTATGCAATACGGTCCCTTACGTAAGCAGTAATGTATGCCTTTTCTAGAATGTACAGGCTTTACAATATCAAGTTTCTGTATATTCATTACATTTCATCACCTAAAATGTATCATTTGTTCAGCAGGCACAGATATGGTAAAAAAAAACTTCCTCTTACCTCCATGCTGCAATAGCTTCAACAATACAGTATTATTTACAACAATACGTATTCAGCGATACAATGGGTTGTGCTGAATACAGTAGGTAGGTAAGCTGTAAGTGTAATTCATACAGTAAGTATACTTTGTGACAGAGGACCCTTGAGACTGTAGAATACCGCCCAGGGTCCTCTAACTGCTAGAATGATGTAAAATCCATCTCCCTTCCAGGTGGCCATAGCTAAAAGGCACTCACTAGTTCACTCACTAGTCAATTGACTAGTTCCTTCACTATTGCCTTCATTGGTTAAAGAGCCCAGTGTCCTCATCAGGTTGTCCAGTCCCAACATGTATCCGTCCTCTCGGTTGCCCTCCTGCCAGGGTATACAGTGGTCCAGAGTTTGTCCTTCAGGTAGCCCTGTAGTCTTACCAAAGTCAATGAGCCAAACCTCAGCTCGCTCAGTGTGGTCATGGATGAAGAGGAGGGAGCTCCCAATCACCTTGGAGAGAGAGAAGACTAGTACTCATTACAATATAATCATTGATATTGTTCACCGGTATGCCGCACAAAAGCTCTTCGATGTGTTTAATATATACAGTCGTGGCCAAAAGTTTTGAGAATGGAAATTAATATTTGTGTCACAAAGTTTGCGGCTTCAGTGTCTTTAGAGATTTTTGTCAGATAATACTATGGAATACTGAAGTATAATTACAAGCATTTCATAAGTGTCAAATGCTTTTATTGACAATTACATGAAGTTGATGCAAAGTATCAATATTTGCAGTGTTGACCCTTCTTTTTCAAGGCCTCTGCAATCCGCCCTGGCATGCTGTCAATTAACTTCTGGAACACATCCTGACTGATGGCAGCCCATTCTTGCATAATCAATGCTTTGGAGTTTGTCAGAATTTTGTGGGTTATTGTTTGTCCACCTGCCTCTTGAGGATTGACCACAGGTTCTCAATGGGATTAAGGTCTGGGGAGTTTCCTGGCCATGGACCCAAAATATCGATGTTTTGTTCCCCGAGCCACTTAGTTATCACTTTTGCCTTACGGCAAGGTGCTCCATCATGCTGGAAAAGGCATTGTTCGTCACCAAACTGTTCCTGGATGGTTGGGAGAAGTTGCTCTCAGAGGATGTGTTGGTACCATTCTTAATTCATGGCTGTGTTCTTAGGCAAAATTGTGAGTGAGCCCACTCCCTTGGCTGAGAACCAACACCACACATGAATGGTCTCAGGATGCTTTACTGTTGGCATGACACAGGACTGATGGTAGCTCTCACCTTGTCTTCTCCGGACAAGCTTTTTTCTGGATGCCCCAAACAATCGGAAAGGGGCTTCAGAGAAAATGACTTTACCCCAGTCCTCAGCAGTCCAATCCCTGTACCTTTTGCAGAATATCAGTCTGTCCCTGATGTTTTTCCTGGAGAGATGTGTCTTCTTTGCGGCCCTTCTTGACACCAGGCTATCCTCCAAAAGTCTTCGCCTCACTGTCTGTGCAGATGCACTCACACCTGCCTGCTGCCATTCCTGAGCAAGCTCTGTACTGGTGGTGCCACGATCCCGCAGCTGAATCAACTTTAGGAGACGGTCCTGGCGCTTGCTGGACTTTCTTGGGCGCCCTGAAGCCTTCTTCACAACAATTGAACCACTCTCCTTGAAGTTCTTGATGATCCGATAAATGGTTGATTTAGGTGCAATCTTACTGGCAGAAATATCCTTGCCTGTGAAGCCCTTCTTGTGCAAAGCAATGATGACGGAACGTGTTTCCTTGCAGGTAACCATGGTTGACAGGAAGAACAATGATTCCATGCACCACCCTCCTTTTGAAGCTTCCAGTCTGTTATTCGAACTCAATCATGACAAAGTGATCTCCAGCCTTGTCCTTGTCAACACTCACACCTGTGTTAACAAGAGAATCACTGACATGATGTCCAGCTGGTCCTTTTGTGGCTTGGCTGAAATCCAGTGGAAATGTATTTTTGGGGATTCAGTTCATTTGCATGGCAAAGAGGGACTTTGCAATTCATTACAATTCATCTGATCACTCTTCATAACATTCTGGAGTATATGCAAATTGCAATCATACAAACTGAGGCAGCAGACTGAAAATTAATATTTGTATCATTCTCAAAACTTTTGGCCACAACTATAATGTGATGAACAAATGTCAATAGAAAACAGGTGCTGATGAACTAAAGCTCCTCTATTCACCTCGTGTCTCTTGAAGAATTCAGATGACTTCAGGGCTTGTTGAATTTTTGCTAGTTTGCTGAGGTATGAATTCTGTATGAGAGGGGGAGAATAGAGGGCAATATGATCATTCTGGCTGTAGAGTTGAGACTTGGGAGCCTCCCTTG
Organism: Salvelinus sp. IW2-2015; assembly: GCF_002910315.2. Lineage (NCBI taxonomy): Eukaryota > Metazoa > Chordata > Actinopteri > Salmoniformes > Salmonidae > Salvelinus > Salvelinus sp. IW2-2015. The sequence goes on from NC_036843.1 coordinate 2,220,929, forward strand.
ATAAATCCATTAAATTAATAGAGGTTGTGTACAGGTATCTCAATTCCATTTGCCATCTGTCGTTCCAACAGGATCTACTGTAGTGCATATTGCCATGTGGGTTGCTCATCCTATCCAAATATTTACCAATGTGTGTATTACTTTTCATGTGATCTTACACGAGACAGGTAAAGTGCAACCAATTTGTTTGACTGTTCAAGTATGGCCTTTACATGAGACAAGGTATGTCTCCATTTGTCTATGAATCAGCAGAACATGCAAATGAATGCGGCTGTAACACCATAACAGGTAGGACTCGTAGCGGTCAACCTACTACGATGTTTGTGTTGCCTCCGGAAAAGTCCCTGAAGACCTGTGTGACATCCTCCTTAGACCGGGTCTTCTTGAAATCCGTATGACATGTACCGTCAGCTTTCTGAGAGAAGGAACAGCCAACATGACTAAATTGCATATGTAATGAACTTCACATGAAAAACGTATGAGCAACATTAATGGGGAGGGGGGGGGGACCAAGAAAAACCTTTTACATGGGAAAGGATCTCTATGGTGGCGTTTTGAGTGAAAACTGACCGAATTCCTTCTTTTATGTTGACACACTGGTACTTGCCTTGATGCCCTCGATGCGGAAACCCAGGGTGTGTGTGGAGCTGAGGGTCTCTCTCCACTGCATGTAGCAAGGTTTGGTGACGGCCCTCTGGAGGTGCTCCTGGGGGCTGGGGGCCTCACTGTCCACCTCCAGCATCTTGTCATACAGATCCCTACGGAGCTTAGGCCGCTCCCGCGCTCGCACCAGCTCCTCCTCCAGATACGTCCTGAGAAGAGGACAACAGGGCCTCACAGCTAAGTTACTTCTCATTGTGTCTTGTCGTGTATGATGAGAGTGGAGTTGGTGTGGTGGCACTACAGACAACAGCATGCAAAGTCTTACTTGGTAGACAAAAAGAGAAGCAAAGTCAATGTATGCGCGGTGAAGGTCAGTTTCATTCTGCTAATGGAACTTCCTCTGTCTAAAAGGAGGAAGTCAGGAGGAGACTCCAGGGTACACAGCCTGATTGTTAGTTTAACTGTGTGACAGGGTGTGTTAGCTGACGGTGAGAGCTTGGGTAATGAATTGGATTGTATGTTTGTCAGAAGGGAGTCTCCAGGGGAAACCTGTGCCTGCAACCCCCCGTGTATGCGTGTGTACAGTTCTTTGTCTATGTACAGGAAATGTGAGGGCCTCTATGTGACACGACACCCCCACCAACTGTGGCAGGAAATCCTCACAGAAACAGTTTTTTTTTTATCAAGAGAAAAAGAAACAAGTTGACAGTGTGTATGTTCTGCTACCAGGAGCACTGAAGTGTAAGATGGGAAATGCTTGCTGATACTGCTAAATTATATTACTCCAACAGTGATTCGTTTGCCATTTTCTCAACATTGCTTAATACCTCCTTTCACCCAACCCTCCTAAAGGGCCAGACATGTAGTCTTCTGCACATTATTATGGAACAGACCTACTGCTGATAACTTACCTCACTCCCATCTTACAGTCCATGACACTGGGTTCATCAAAGTTGACCAGTAGATCAGTCATATGTAGGAAGGGTTCCCCATCCCTCTCCACCACCCCATGGTATCCTGGTACAAAGCCCTGGAGCACGTCACCCTGCAGCCTCTCAAAGCACAGCTTCTCATTCTCGGAGAACTTCTTCAGAATGGTGCCTTCGCCGCCAGCTTTGAAATTACCTGGAAAAGAGCAGCACAGACACACTGACATTCCACAGCAAACCACTCACGACTGCCAGTTTATATTGACATTTTAGGGGGGGGGGACAAGACATATGACTTAGTGACTTCTGAAAGTATTCACACCCCTAGACTTTTTCCACGTTGTGTTACAGCCTAAATTAAAAATGTATTAAAATGAGATCGTGTCACTCTCTACAAACAATACCCCCATAATGTCAACGTGGAATTATGTTTTTAGAAATTTGTACAAATTCATTAAAAATGAAATCTGAAATGTCTTTAGTCAATATGTATTCAACCCCTTTGTTATAGCAAGCCTAAATAAGTTCAGGAATGAAGATTTGCTTAACAAGTCACATAATAAGTTGCATGGACTCACTCTGTGCACAATAATAGTGTTTAACATGATTTTTGAAAGACTACCTCATCTCTGTACCCCCCACACATACAGATAATTGTAAGGTCCCTCAGTCGAGCAGTGGATTTCAAACAGATTCAACCACAAAGACCCGGGAGGTTTTCCAATGCCTCACAAAGGGCACCGATTGGTATTTTTTTGTATATAATAACAAATTATTAATTATTATTATAATAAATGTCAGAGCAGACGCTTTTATCCAAAGCGAATTACAATCATGCATAGACACGTTTTTATGTGTGAGTAGCCACGGGAATTGAACTCACAATCCTGGCGTCACAAGCTCCATGCTCTATCAACTGAGCCATACAGGACCACAAAAATGCAGACATTGAATATTCCTTTAAGCATGAAAAAGTTATTAATCACACCTTGAATAGTGTATCAATACAAGCAGTCACTACAAAGATACAGGCGTCATTCCTAACTCAGTTGCCGTAGAGGAAGGAAACCGCCATGGTCGGCAAAGCAGCAAGCCAAAGCCCAACTAGCCTACTCTAAACCAGCTAGCACTATAACCCACAGTCAAAAACAAAACCTTTGCTTGCAGAGGAAAAAGCAGAGAGCGGAGACTTACTCAATGAGATTGACGACCGGGGCCCACACAATGGCAAAAGAGTCGAGGCTGGGTTACCAGAGCCAGGGAAAGAGGCGCTTCAGGGGAGAGGCCGTAGTGAAGTGGTCACCAAACTTTGAGTCAAGACCACTTTTGCAGTCAAAAAGCATGCAGAGTTCTACCGCTCATAATATTTTCTAAACAGGACTTAAAATGTAACATTAACCTAATAAAAACAGTTCTGTAGGAATGAGGTTTGTGCAGTAGGCCCAAACCTAAAGCATATTGGCTATAGGCCTGGCTTGCCAATATTCTTCTCAGACCATATTATATTTCAAAACTTGAGATTTGATAACTAATAGATCAGTTGGTGTAGCACTTGCAAGGCACAGCTGAGCATCAATTGAAATTATTTGTTCTTTCTCTGGACTAATGGTACCTGCATCCGATGGTAATGGTGCTTTTATGACAACTGGGACCTGGGGGTGGGGGCATGGTCAAATCGTGACGTCAATGATCTTCAGGCCGGAAAGTCAGAGCTCTAGAGTTTCTAACTTGGAATTCTGAGTTTAATGACCGTTCAAACTATTGTTCCCAGTCGGATCTAATTTTTGCCAGAGTTCCCAGTTGTCTTGATCAGCAGAGGGAAGGAGAGAGCAGCAGAGGTTCAGCCTCTCACTGTCCCTGCTCTCTCCTTCCTTTCCTCCAGTGAGACTGAGCAGAAAGAGGGGACACGGTCTTACAACTGATGGCGAAACTCAGGTCGAACCCCATCTGTCTCAAGCACAATTTCAAGGTGTTCCTATGACCAGAGAAAGTGAAATAATCCTCATTAAAAAGACACGAGCTGCTAATAAGTCAAATGCAGGGCTATCGATAGACTTGGCTACTCATTCATTGCAGCGGGAGAAGTAGGGAGAAGCCCGTTTTATAATAGGGTCGAATAAAAGCAGACATAAACTCACTCATAAAAACAGCAGCTCTTTGATGTGTTCTTTGAATCTCTCTCTGGCCATGGTTTTAAAACGTATGAAACCTCATGTAGGCTAGCATCAAACTTTGTGGCTGGGGAAGCTGTAGACAAAGTGATTTGAGCTATCCAAATTGGCCAGCGCAGTAGGCACACTCAATTTAACCACAGATCTCCCAGACTGCCTTGGTAGGCGGAGTTTGTCTTTTCAGACAAATGAAATGGTTCAAAATGGGAACACTGCCTCTCCGGTGCGCAGGGCTTCTGAATCAAGTGCAACTACCAACAACAGCGCAACTCACACAAAAAAAAGGAGTGTAAGCCTTTATCGTCATTGACCACTGCCATAGAGCTTACCGGCAAATAATCAGGGTGAGGCGGAAGCCATACCCGGCAGCGAGAGTCAGAGGGTAATCCGATAGGAGGCCAGGAGTGAACCAGGAGGCCAGCGATCAGAGGAAGAACCCAGGCAGGTGGAAGTGATCACAGCAGCGCAGTCCAGACTCAAATCCAATTTATGCTTGATCTGAAAATATGGTTGGAGGCTTTGTATGGAAGGTGTGACACAATTGCAGAGACGCCAGAGGCACGCAGAGGCCAAATCAAGCTCCGTACCACATCGCCGCGTGCCTCTCATATTTTGTAACAATGTGGAGGGCTCCGTATTGGCATGATTGGTTGATGGTAGGTGGGGACGGGAGGTCCTGTATAAACCACAAACTCTGTGTATTAGGTAGTTGTGGAATTGTTAGATTACATGTTAGATATTGCTGCACTGTCGGAACTGGAAGCACAAGCATGTCGCTACACTCACAATAACATCTGCTAACCATGTGTAGGTGACCAATATAATTGTATTTTATTTGACAACAGCTCTGTGAAGCGCAAAAAGTATGTTTGCGCTGACTTCTGCAGAGTCTGTATCAGCAGTAAATACTGTACAGCCACTGCAGACCACAAATTACCTCTGAAAGGTTCTGCATGGTCAGACTAACAGCTAACGAGCTAGCTCTAATAAAGCAAGGTTGTAAAAGTCCAGTATGCAAGGGAAGTGGACAAAAACAGGCTGGAAAGTAGACAAAAACAAACCATGAAGAACTAACAAATCCAAGTTAACAAGTCAACACTGTTAGGCGAAACATGTACCAGGGACAAGCGGCAGTCTAGCACGAAGCCAGAAAATACTTTCGCCCTGAGATGACATCACTGACACAGTTACAGAGATATAATGTCTGTGATAGGAGAAAACTGAGGATGGATCAACATTGTAGTTAGTCCACAATACTAACCTAAATGACAGTGAAAAGAAGGGAGCCTGTAAAGAATAAAAATATTCAACAATAAGGCACTAAAGTAAAACTGCAACAAAAAAAATGTGTAAAAGAAATTCACTTCATGCCCTGAATACAAAGTGTTATGTTTGGGGCAAATCCAACACAACACATCACTGAGTACCACTCATCATATTTTCAAGCACGGAGCTGGCTGCATAATGTTATGGGTATGCTCGTCATCGGCAAAGACTACAGAGTTGTTTTAGGATAAAAAGAAACAAGAGAGAGCTAAGCACCTAGAGGAAAACCTGGTTAAGTCTGCTTTCCAACAGACACGGAGACAAATTCACCTTTCAGCAGGACAATAACCTAAAGCACAAGGCCAAATATACACTGGAGTTGCTTACGAAGACAACATTGAATGTTCCTGAGTGGCCTTATTTTCAAGTCAATTTAAGTCAAAACTATGGTAAGACTTAAATGGCCGTCTAGCAATGATAAACAACCAACTTGACAGAGCTTGAAGAATTTGAAAAATAATAATGTGCAAATATTGTACAATGCAGGTGTGCAAAGCTCTTAGCGATTTACCCAGAAAGACTTACAGCTGTAATCACTACCAAAGCTGATTCTAACATGGATTAAGTCCAGGGTGGGAATACTTATGTAAATTAGATTTCTGTATTTAATTTTCAATACATTTGCAAAAATGTCTAAAAACATGTTTTCACTTAGTCATTATGGGATATTGTGTGTAGATGAGTGGAAAAAATACATTGAATCCATTTCTTTTTATGCTGTAACAACAAATGTGTAATAAGTCAAGGGGTATAAATATTTTGTGAAGGCACTGTATTTAAGATACTCTTTTAAGAGGTAGTACATTTCTAGTTGTTGTCAGAAGATGGGCAGAGACTCTGCTGTCCTAGCTTCAGGTGGAAGCTCGTTCCACCATTTGAGTGCCAGGACAGAGAAGAGCTTGGACTGGGTTGAGCAGGAGCGGACCTTCTGTAGGGGTGGGACTGCCAAGAGACCAGAGGTGGCAGAACATAGTGCTCGGGTTGGGTGTAGGGTTTGAGTATAGCTAGGTAGAGGGGCAGTTCCCCTTGTTGTTCCGTAGGTAAGCACCATGGTTTTGTAGTGGATGCGAGCTTCGACTGGAAGCCAGTGGAGTGTGCGGAGGAGCGGAGTGACATGGTAGAACTTGGGATGGTTGAACACCAGGCAGGCTGCGGAGTTTTGGATAAGTTGCAGGGGTTTTATGGCACAAGCAGGGAGCCCAGCCAACAGCGAGTTGCAGTAATCCAGACGGGAGATGACAAGTGCCTGGATTAGGACCTGAGCCATTTCCTGTGAAGTACTAAGGTCGTACTGTACGGATGTTGTAGAGCATGAACCTGCAGGAGTGAGTCACTGCTTTGATGTTTGCAGAGAAGGATAGGGTGTTGTCCAGGATCACGCCAAGGTTCTTTGCACTCTGGGAGGAAGACACCATAGAGTTGTCAACCGTGATGGAGAGGTCTTGGAGCGGGCAGGCCTTCTTGTTGAGGTTGAGCTTGAGGTGGTGGGCCAATATCCAAGCTGAGATGTCTGCCTGGCACGCAGAGATGCCTGTCGCCACCTGGGTGTCAAAAGGGGGCAGGAGAAAAGTAATTGAGTGTCATCCGCGATAGGAGAGACCATGTGAGGATGTGACGGAGCCGAGTGACTTGGTGTATAGAGAGAAGAGGGCCTAGGACGAAGCCCTGGGGGACACCAGTAGTTTTTTATTTTTATTTTTTATTTCACCTTTATTTAACCAGGTAGGCTAGTTGAGAACAAGTTCTCATTTGCAACTGCGACCTGGCCAAGATAAAGCATAGCAGTGTGAACAGACAACACAGAGTTACACATGGAGTAAACAATAAACAAGTCAATAACATGGTAGAAAAAAAAGAGAATCTATATACAATGTGTGCAAAAGGCATGAGGTAGGCAATAAATCGAATAATTACAATTTAGCAGAATTAACACTGGAGTGATAAATCATCAGATGATCTGTGCAGAAGAGATACTGGGTGCAAAAGAGCAGAAAAGTAAATAAATAAAAGCAGTATGGGGGTGAGGTAGAAATTGGGTGGGTAGTTTACAGATGGACTATGTACAGCTGCAGCGATCGGTATCTGCTCGGATAGCAGATTTTTAAAGTTGTTGAGGGAGATAAAAGTCTCCAACTTCAGAGATTTTGCAATTCGTTCCAGTCGCAGGCAGCAGAGAATGGAAGGAAAGGGTCCAAATGAGGTTTTGGCTTTGGGGATTCAGTGAGATACACCTGCTGGAGCGCGTGTTGCGGGTGGGTGTAGCCATCGTGACCAGTGAACTGAGATAAGGCGGCACTTTACCTAGCATAGCCTTGTAGATGACCTGGAGCCAGTGGTCTGACGACGAACATGTAGCGAGGGCCAGCCGACTAGGGCATACAGGTCGCAGTGGTGGGTCGTATAAGGTGCTTTAGTAACAAAACGAATGGCACTGTGATAAACTGCATCCAGTTTGCTGAGTAGAGTATTGGAAGCTATTTTGAGATGACATCGCCGAAGTCGAGGATCGTAGGATAGTCAGTTTTACTAGGGTAAGTTTGGCGGCGTGAGTGAAGGAGGCTTTGTTGCGGAATAGAAAGCCGATTCTTGCTTTGATTTTGGATTGGAGATGTTTGATATGAGTCTGGAAGGAGAGTTTGCAGTCTAGCCAGACACTAGGTACTTATAGATGTCCACATATTCTAGGTCGGAACCGTCCAGGTGGTGATGCTAGTCGGGCGTGCGGGTGCAGGCAGCGAACGGTTGAAAAGCATGCATTTGGTTTTACTAGCGTTTAAGAGCAGTTGGAGGCACGGAAGGAGTGTTGTATGGCATTGAAGCTCGTTTGGAGGTTAGATAGCACAGTGTCCAAGGAAGGGCCGGAAGTATATAGATAGGGTGTCGTCTGCGTAGAGGTGGATCAGGGAATCGCCCGCAGCAAGAGCAACATCATTGATGTATACAGAGAAAAGAGTCGGCCCGAAATTGAACCCTGTGGTACCCCATAGAGACTGCCAGAGGACCGGACAACATGCCCTCCGATTTGACACACTGAACTCTGTCTGCAAAGTAGTTGGTGACCAGGCAAGGCAGTCATTAGAAAAACGAGGCTACTGAGTCTGCCGATAAGAATATGGTGATTGACAGAGTCGAAAGCCTTGGCCAGGTCGATGAAGACGGCTGCACAGTACTGTCTTTTATCGATGCCGGTTATGATATCGTTTAGTACCTTGAGCGTGGCTGAGGACACCCGTGACGCGCTCGGAAACCGGATTGCACAGCGGAGAAGGTACGGTGGGATTCGAGATGGTCAGTGATCTGTTTGTTGACTTGGCTTTCGAAGACCTTAGATAGCAGGGCAGGATGGATATAGGTCTGTAACAGTTTGGGTCCAGGGTGCTCCCCTTTGAAGAGGGGATGACCGCGGCAGCTTTCCAATCCTTGGGTATCTCAGATGTTACGAAGGAGAGTTGAACAGGCTGGTGATAGGGGTGCGACAATGGCGGGGGACAGTTTCAGAAATAGGGGGTCCAGATGTCAAGCCCAGCTGATTTGTATGGGTCCAGGTTTTCCAGCTCTTTCAGAACATCTGCTATCTGGATTTGGGTAAAGGAGAAGCTGGGGAGCTTGGGCGAGTAGCAGCGGGGGGGCGGGCTGTTGGCCAGGTTGGAGTCGCCAGGAGGAAGGCATGGCCAGCCATTGAGAAAGCTTGTTGAAGTCTTTGATTATCATGGATTTATCGGTGGTGACCGTGTTACCTAGCCTCAGTGCAGTGGCAGCTGGGAGGAGGTGCTCTTGTTCTCCATGGACTTTACAGTATCCCAGAACTTTTTGGAGTTAGAGCTACAGGATGCAAATTTCTGCTTGAAAAAGCTGGCCTTTGCTTCCTGACTGACTGCGTGTATTGGTTCCTGACTTCCCTGAACAGTTGCATATCGCGGGGGCTCTTCGATGCATTGCAGTTCGCCACAGGATGTTTTTGTGCTGGTCGAGGGCAGTCAGGTCTGGAGTGAACCAAGGGCTATCTGTTCTTGGTTCTGCATTTTTTGAACGGAGCATGCTTGTCTAATATGGTGAGGAAGTAACATTTAAAGAATGACCAGGCATCCTCAACTGACGGGATGAGGTCAATATCCTTCCAGGGTACCCGGGCCAGGTCGATTAGAAAGGCCTGCTCGCAGAAGTGTTTTAGGGAGCGTTTGACAGTGGAGAGGGTGGTCGTTTGACCGCGGACCCGTGGCGGATACAGGCAATGAGCAGTGATCGCTGAGATCTTGATTGAAGACAGCAGAGGTGTATTTGGAGGCAGGTTGGTCAGGATAATGTCTATTAGGTGCCCATGTTTACGGATTTAGGGTTGTACCTGGTGGGTTCCTTGATGATTTGTGTGAGATTGAGGGCATCAAGCTTGGATTGTAGGACTGCCGGGGGTTTAAGCATATCCCAGTTTAGGTCACCACTAACAAGAACAAACTCTGAAGCTAGAATGGGGAGCGATCAATTCACAGATGGTGTCCAGGGCAACAGCTGGGAGCTGAGGGGGGTCGGTAGCAGGCGGCAAACAGTGAGAGACTTATTTCTGGAGAGATTAATTTAAAAATTAGAAGTTCGAACTGTTTGGGCATAGACTCGAAAGTATGACAGAACTTTGCAGGCTATCTCTGCAGTAGATTGCAACTCCTCCCCCTTTGCATTCTATCTTGACGAAAAGTGTATATGTGGGTATGGAAATCTCAGAATTTTTGGTGGCCTTCCTAAGCCAGGATTCGGACACGGCAAGGACATCAGGGTTGGCAGAGTGTGCTAAAGCGGTGAGTAAGGCAAACTTAGGGAGGAGGCTCTGATGTTGACATGATGAGGCCAAGGCTTTTTCGATCACAGAAGTCAACAAATGAGGGTGACTGGGGACATGCAGGGCCTGGGTTTACCTCCACATCACCCGAGGAAACAGAGGAGTAGTAGGATGAGGGTGCGGCTAAAGGCTATCAAAACTGTCGCCTAGAGCGTTGGGACAAAGAATAAAAGGAGCAGATTATGGGCGTGGTAGAATAGATTCTGGGCATAATGTGCAGACAGGGTATGGTGGGCGTGGGTACAGCGGAGGCAAGCCGGCACTGGGTGATGATAAGAGAGGTTGTATCTCTGGACATGCTGTCTAATGGGTGAGGTCACCGCATGTGTGGGGGGTGGGACCAAGGAGGTATCAGAGGTACGGAGAGTGGAACTACAGGGTCCATTGCAAACCAAAACAATGATAACTAGCCTGAACAACAGTATGCAAGGCATATTGATATTGAGAGAGACATACAATAAGGCATAAAGTGATTGCAGGTCTTGATTGGGAGAGCTAGCTAAAACAACAGGTAAGATAACAGCAGCAATAACAGGGTGCTAGTCTAACACAGCAACAACAGGTAAAAATGGCGACGACTAGGCAGAGAGGGTCGGATTAACTACACACAGATCCTGAGTTAAAGCACAGAGCCGACAGATAAAACACAAATAAACAGAATGGAGTACCGTGAATTAATGGACAGTCAAGCATGCATCAGCTATGTAGCCAAGTGATCATAGTGTCCAGGGGGCAGCCGTAGATGGAGCAGGGAGGCCTCCACTAAGCTAGCACGCGGCGTTTAAAGTTAGTAGCCCGGGGGGTGGTCTGCTCAGACGGAGGGGTCTGCTCAGACGTGGTCGTGTCGACAGAGAATCCAAGCCAGATGGCGATGGCGAAAGAGAGGTTGTGAATTGTAGAATTGTGTTTGCTAACTGGTGCTAGCTTCGTGGCAGTGGCGCTAGCTGCGCTAGCCGCAAGCTAGCTGTGAGGATCAGAAGCAGTGGCTCAGGTTTACGGCAGGAACCGGCGTGTTTGTAGAGAGACATGCCGATGCGGTAAATTGGTGAGTAATATCCAGGCTAATAACAGGGCTGGTGTCTGTGCAGAAGGTAGAAGCTACTAGCAGCGGCAAAAAAAAATGGCTAAATTAGCTTGTAGCTGGTATTGTAGCCCAAGAATTCGCTGGTAGACCTCTTCAGCTAGCCGGCAGATGGGCCTAGCTCGATGCTAGCTCAAGGCTAACTGGTGCTTGCTTCGGGACAGAGGTGTTAGCCAGTAGTGAGCCAGTCGGTTGCAGCTAGCTAGCTGTGATGATACGGTGTAATTGTCCAGAGCTTGCGTCAGGAATCCGGTGATGTGGTAGAGAAAAAGCAGTCCTGTATGCTCTGGGTTGATATCGCGCTTGCAGACTGGCAGGTATTGGCCCGGTATTGAAGCTGGCTGTGTCCGAGTTGAGGGTGAAGACCGCAGCAGTGGCTAACTGACTACTAGCTAGTAGCTAGTTATCTGGCTAGCTTCTGATTGGGGTTACGGTTCTAAAGTATAAAAAAAATAGCAGATCCGTACCACATTGGGTGAGGCGGAGTGTAGGAATGTATATTCAGTTCCTAGATGGAAAGTGAAATTAAAATATATACGAAATGTATACGAAAAATACGAAGACTATTTACACAGGACAGGACAAAACAAAGACACGTCCGACTGCTACGCCACACTTGGAGTGAGAGGACATGGTGCAGAGATCCTCTCCACGTCACCTGGTAGGAGCGGCCAGCCAGGTAGGATGCAATCCAAGAGTGTGGAGATCCTGAGATGCCCAGCCCTGAGAGGGTGGAGAGGAGGATCTGATAATTTATAGTGTTGAAGGCAACAGACAGATCTAGGAGGATGTGGAGAGAGAGTCAGATTTGGTAGTGCGGAGAGCCTCCGTGACAGAGAGGAGAGCGGTCTTGGCTGAGTGACGAGTCTTGAAGCTGGTTAGGGTCAAGAAGATTGTTTCAGATGGAATTTGCAGTTGTGTGTGACTAATAGTATACAGTAGTCTGTGTTTTGTGTGCTTTATTTTGTGTGAAATGTGCACAGTATGTATCATTGATTGGTTCTTGGTACGCTGCTCTGATAGGTGAGGGGTCATGACCATGATGACTGTGCTTTACCTTTGTGTCCAGCTAGTTGAACCCAGGACAGGTTTCTTCTCTGGGAGCCAACAAAAGGCCAGTTGACGACGATATTCTTTAGCGTCCACCAGGGTGTGCTCTGCAGAAGGAAGACCAAGCACAGTAACAGTCAGCTTTACCTCTTTGGAGTATCTGGTTCATTATCAACCAGGCAGAGCCACTGTCCTCCTCAAGCCAGCGCTCACCAGTCAGGTGGATGTCAATTGAGTTGTATAACGATAATGATCATGATTTGACTCAAATACGACAGACAGCTGTCATAATCACTTGGCCACTGTTACTTTGGTTATTTGCTTCAATGTATCGAAGTCACTAACCGTAGCTTCATATCCTTATGGCGGCTCAACTCTAATTCAAACCTCAAATCTAACCCTAGCTTCATGGCCCCACTCTTGCTCAACCCTAAACCTTAATCCTTCACGTGATGTATTGTTGTCTCTCCCTTTCTGCCTTTTGTGCTGTTGTCTGTGTCCAAAAATGTTTGTACCATGTTTGTGCTGCTACCATGTTGTTCCGCTACCGTGTTGTCATGTTGTGTTGCTGCCATGCTGTTGTTGTCGTCTTAGGTCTCTCTTTATGTAGTTTGTCTCTTGTTGTGATGTGTGTTTTATCCTACATTTTTATTTTGAATCCCTGCCCCCGTCCCTGCAGGAGGCCTTTTGGTAGGCCGTCATTGTAAATAAGAATTTGTTCTCAACTGACTTGTCTAGTTAAATAAAGTTCCGATAAAAATGAAATACCTAGCCATTACCCCTAACCCATTACTTGAAACAATAACCTTGGCCTCATCTGCAAACATTTTAGTTTCTTTGCTATATGTTGTCATTTCTGTGGAACTTACACATTTCACTACCAGCTGTTGTGTATGGTCACACCTGACTGGCTTGCTGTTTCCATGTGATTTGCAATAAGACCGTCATCGAGATCTTGTTCAACGAGATGTAGATGATTCAGGCAGAGACATGACAACTTTGGTTCCCTATCTGTGATGAGACGTTGAGTGAGTCACACAGCATGTTCACAGCAGAATTGCTACACAGACTTAGCACTTGCTTGATGACAGAGGTGCGACATTATTTTATTACACTTTAAAAGGAACCATTTCCACACCAGTCCGGTTTAAGACCTGGACATGGCACCGTTTCAGCTGATGTGTTAAATTGCTTCGATTATAAAAATGATTATGCTGCCTTCTTTATAGACCTTCGACACTGTTGACCATCCCATTCTCATACCAAAGGTTGAATGAAATTGGCCTGGATCAGGCTTCTTGCGTGTGGTTTGAGAATTATCTGTCAGACAAGACACAGTGTGTGATTTCTAAATGGTGTTAAGTCTAGTTTTCGAGATACATGTTTTTATAAATGCTAATCTGTATGCAGACGACACTTATGTATGCCATTGCCCCGACTGATGACCAGGCTGTGTAAGAGCTGCAATCTGGCCTGGTTGCCTTACAGAATGCTCTGGAAGGTTTAAAACGTATACTTAATGTGGGCAAGACCAAATACATGTTGTTCTCTAATTCTCTCAATTTTGGGGATGGACTACATATTTATTAATTCGATGGTTCTCCCATTGATCAGGTCACCACTTATAAATATCTGGGCATTTGGATTGACAAAGATTTCATGTTTAAAAAATATACAGATGAGCTAGTTAAAAATATTTAAAGTGGGCTTATTTTTCAGAAATAGATATTGCCTCTCCCTAAATAGCAGTAAGCAGATTGTTTACAAAGCTCTACTACACAAGCTTCCAACTTACCTAACTGTGCTACTAAAGTATAAAAGAATGAGCTACCAAACCCACTCGCAGGGACGGTTAACTCGAGGTCCCTCTGGTCTCGACCAATTTAGGTAAATCCTCCTCTAGTTTCAGGGATCCCCTGAATAAATAAACGTAAAACCATGTACTGAGATACAGTGCATTCGGAAAGTATTCAGACGCCTTGACTTTTTCCACTTTGTTACATTACAGCCTTATTCTAAACAAGATAAATTATTTTTTCCCCCTCAATTTACACAAAATACCCTATAATGACAAAGCAAAAACAGGTTTAGAAATATATTAAAAATAAAAAAACAAATACCTTATTTACATAAGAATGCATATACCCTTTGCTATGAGACTCCAAATTGAGCTCAGATGCATCCTGTTTCCATTGATCATCCTTGAGACGTTTCTATAACTTAATTGGAGTCCCCCTGTGGTAAATTCAATTGATTGGACATTATTTGGAAAGGCACACACACCTGTCTATATAAAGGTCCCATAGTTGACAGTGCATGTCAGAGCAAAAACCAAGCCATGGGGTCAAAGGAATTGTCCGTAGAGCTCTGAGACAGGATTGTGTCGAGGCACAGATCTGGAGAAGGGTATCAAAAAATGTCTGCAGCATTGAAGATCCCCAAGAACACAGTGGCCTGCATCATTCTTAAATGGAAGAAGTTTGGAACCACTAAGAATATTCATAGAGCTGACCAGGAAGATGACCAAGAATCCAATGGTCACTTGGACAGAGCTTCAGAGTTCCTCTGTTGAGATGGGAGAACCTTCCAAAAGGACAAACATCTCTGCAGCACTCCACCAAACAGACCTTTATGATACAGTGGCCAGATGGAAGCCACTCCTCAGTAAAAGGCACATGACAGCTCGCTTGGAGTTTGCCAAAAGGCACCGAAAGACTGACCGTGAGAAAATAATTATCGGGTCTGATGAAACTCTTTGGCCTGAATGCCAAGCGTCACGTCTGGAGAAAACCTGGCACCATCCCTACGGTGAAGCATGGTGGTGGCAGCATCATGCTGTGAGGATGTTTTTCAGCGGCAGGGACTGGGAGACAAATCAGGATCGAGGGAAAGATGAACGGAGCAAAGTACAGTGAGATCCTTGATGAAAACCTACTCCAGAGCGTTCAGGACCTCAGACTGGGGCGAAGGTTCACCTTCCAATAGGACAACAACCCTAAGCACACAGCCAAGACAATGCAGGAGTGGCTTCGGGACAAGTCTCTGAATGTCCTGAGTGGCCCAGCCAGAGCCCGGACTTGAACCCGATCGAACATCTCTGGAGAGACCTGAAAATAGCTGAGCAGCGACGCTCATCATCCAACCTGACAGAGCTTGAGAGGATCTGCAGAGAAGAGTGGTAGGAAATCCCCAAATACCGGTGTGCTAAGCTTGTAGCATCATACCGAAGAAGACTTGAGGCTGTATTCGGTGCTTCAACAAAGTACTGAATAAAGGGTCTGAATACTTATGTAAATGTGATATTTCCAATTTTTTATTTAGACATTTGAAAAAAAAATCTAAACTTTATTCTTTGTCATCATGCGGTATTGTGTGTAGATTGAGGGGGGAAACAACAATTGAATCAATTTTAGAATAAGGCTGTACTGTAACAAAATGTGGAAAAAGTCAAGGGGCCTGAATACTTTCCGAATGCACTGTAAGTCCAGTGGCAATGACAATTTAGGGTAATCAATGAAACAGAGGTCGGAGGTCACTATGCAGTAAAAGGAAGTGAAGTCCGGGTCATTGGCCGCAGTGAAAGAACACCAACTCATTTTATTGATTGTATACACTGAAAACAAATAACAGAACTCACAGACACACTGAAATGTCAAGTGACACTTGCTGGTGTTGTTTATGTGGCATATGAAATGGACTTTGCTGGTGTAGCCAGCTATGTGGGTGTCATATGTCCACACAGGCCTTCAACTCTCTCGCAAACACATAATTGCCAACAGTGTACAGTGACATATTAATGAACATGTATTTAATAAAGCCATGTCATCTGTCAAGACAAGGAGATATGAACACAGTCCTTTCATTTGTGGCTACACACAATTCTATAGACGTAATGTGAAAGCTAGTCTGAATTTCAACATTGTAGTAGGTATTTTAATTAATAAAAATAAATGCTACATTTCCATAACGGTATGAGGCATGTTCTCTCACAAACTACAATAACTTAATGTTTGTGAACATTGTTGTTTCTTTAACCCTTTATTAATACATTCCTGTTGAGTTCTGGGACACATCTTTGTAAAGACATGCCTAGTGTGGTTGTCAGACTGATGGAAAATAATGCTCTTGGAATCAGCTGCAAATAAAGCCCACAACACTTTGACCAATTATAAATGACATAACAGTAAACAAGAACTGGAACAAGGGAGTGACAACACTGAATGATTCACTCAAGCTGTTCATTTTCCTTGCAACAGTTTCTCAACCTGGCAGATTTGAATATGAGCAATCAACATACCATTTATTTATTGATTTTTTACAAATCGGTAGCGCCAATAAATGTGATGTCATCAAAGTTCATTCCTCTTTTTCGCTACAAGTATTTGTCATAGGGGAGGGTGGGGTAAGTTCAGCCAAAGGGGTAAACCATACACAAAATTAATAATTTGACCAAATATTTAGGAAGAGGTCATAATTTCATGGAGTCTGAAGGAAGAAACCACATTGAAAAAGTGGTAAGCAAGTTAGGTAAAAATAAAAAATAAATTTAAAGATTTTCACCAAGTCAAATGAATTTATTGTGTTAGAAGCATCATGAAACCTCCATGTAAACCAAAGAAGATAATTTTAAGAATGTTCTATACATCAGTGGGGGTCTCTATAAGCTTCAAAATGAGGTCCTAAAACTAGCATTACAATGCATAATTATACAGTTAAAGTTGGAAGTTTACATACTCCTTAGCCAAATACATTTAAACTCGGTTTTTCACAATTCCTGACATTTAATCCTAGTAAGAATTCCCTGTCTTAAGTCAGTTAGGATCACCACTTTATTTTAAGAATGTGAAATGTCAGAATAATAGTAGAGAGATTTATTTATTTCAGCTTTTATTTCTTTCATCACATTCCCAGTGGGTCAGACGTTTACATACACTCAATTAGTATTTGGTAGCATTGCCTTTAAATTCTTTAACTTGGGTCAAACGTTTCGGGTAGCCTTCCACAAGCTTCCCACAATAAGTTGGGTGAATTTTGGCGATTCCTCCTGACAGAACTGGTGTAACTGAGTCAGGTTTGTAGGCCTCCTTGCTCGCACACTCTTTTTCAGTTCTGCCCACACATTTTTTATAGGATTGAGGTCAGGGCTTTGTGATGGCCACTCCAATACCTTGACTTTGTTGTTCTTAAGCCATTTTTCCACAACTTTGGAAGTGTGCTTGGGGTCATTGTCCATTTGGAAGACACATTTGCGACCAAGCTTTAACTTCCTGACTGATGTCATTGAGATGTGGCTTCAATATATCCACATAATGTTCCTTCCTCATGATGCCATCTATTTTGTGAAGTGCACCAGTCCCTCCTGCAGCAACAAAACTGCTTCACAGTTGGGATGGTGTTCTTCGGCTTACAAGCCTCCCCCTTTTTCTTCCAAACATAACGATGGTCATTATGGCCAAACAGTTATATTTTTGTTTCATCAGACCAGAGGACATTTCTCAAAAAAGTACGATGTTTGTCCCCATGTGCATTTGCAAACTGTAGTCTGGATTCTTTATGGTGGTTTTGGAGCAGTGGCTTCTTCCTTGCTGAGTGGCCTTTCAGGTTATGTCGATATAGGACTTGTTTTACTGTGGATATAGATACTTTTGTACCAGTTTCCTCCAGCATCTTCACAAGGTCCTTTGCTGTTGTTCTGGGATTGATTTGCACTTTTCGCACCAAAGTACGTTCATCTGTAGGAGACAGAACACATCTCCTTCCTGAGCGGTATGATGGCTGCGTAGTCCCATGGTTTTTATACTTGTGTACTATTGTTTGTACAGATGAACGTTGTACCTTCAGGCGTTTGGAAATTGCTCCCAAGGATGAACCAGACTTGTGGCGGTGTACAATTTATTTTCTGAGGTCTTGGCTGATTTCTTTTCATTTTCCCATGATGTCAAGCAAAGAGGCACTGAATTTGAAGGTAGGCCTTGAAATACATCCATAGGTTCACCTCCAATTGACTCAAATTATGTCAATTAGCCTATCAGAAACTTCAAAAGCCAAGACATCATTTTCTGGAATTTTCCAAGCTGTTTAAAGGCACAGTTAACTTAGTGTATGTAAACTTCTGATCCACTGGAATTATGATAGTGAATTATAAGTGAAATAATCTGTCTGTAAACAATTGTTGGAAAAGCACAAAGTCATGCAAAGTAGATGTCCTAACCGACTTGCCAAAACTATAGTTTGTTAACAAGAAATTTGTAGAGTGTTTGAAAACAAGTTTTAATGACTCCAACCTAAGTGCATGTAAACTTCCAAATTCAACTGTAGCTGTGTGGGCTAATATAGTCAAAATGTTTGCCTTGGGGTAAGTTGAGCCAATGGCAAGTTGAACAAATTGAAGTGTTTTCTTCCCAGGCGTAATGCAAGGCATTATTGCTGGGATATGAGCTAACAACAGGGCCTATGTTAAAAGTGTTAGATAGCTTGTGTATGTTTTCAAACTGTAATATTTCCATGGCCTCTGATTATTTCCAGGGATACACAACATCCTGAAATATATGTAGATATCTTTGTTAGAACTAATGCTAAAGGGTAAAAAAATAAAATAAAATAAACTTACCTCACTCTCCCCTACTGGAAAAACAGAGAATGGGTAACCTGGTGTACAAAGTAGTAGTCTTCTTGCTGTGTTGAAAGGGCAATAACTAAATGTCAATGTGGCTAAAATGTGCACATAAGTCATTAGACTATGGGGGTGGCTTGCAATGTAAGTGTGGGGGCTGACTGGAGACTTCATCTGCCATTTAAAAAGGTTAGAGAGTTAATGAAATCTCTATTTTCATAACAGGGAGGCACTTTTTACATGACCATTTTTTTTTCAATAACTGGAAAGAGCAATAAAAGGGTTGGGTATGAGAGCTTTTCAAGTGTAGTGTACACAGCCCAGCCATCCCTTCCAGCAGGGCCAGGCAATGTGTATGCACTGTGTTAAAAGGAAGCAGACAGCTAAGACCCTTCTATGGAGATGGCTGAGCAGCTCTGACGAGTTACACAGAGGCACAGATCTCCTTTGTCAGAGACAAAGTCAAATATGGCTTCTGACAAGTAGATTATCATTCACTTCGATCAGAATTTTCACCCAGTGGTTTAGAGGAACAGAGGCCTTACAAGTCAAACATTGAATTATGTTTTTACATTCACAAGTGACATTATTTGGAAACTTTGTTGGATCATCATATAGGTATTTCACAGCTACTTTTAAGTTTGAGGATCGAAAACTACTGTATTGTCCTGACAAACAACTGTGTCACTATTTTATACAGCAAGTCATCAATCAAGCGTGTTGAAGTCAAATGCAACACCATCCTCAGCCCTCCTAAATCATACTGTAGGTCAGGCTAACAGCAGCGCCTGTATTATGTGCTATAAGACATGGCTAAAACAAAATGGCCACTTCAGACCAGGGTCCATCAGACATGAAGGGAGTTAACTCAATTAAGATGGGGGGGGGTAAACTAATTCCTTTCCACTTCTGTGTTGTCTCACAGAAGAGCACCACAGAAGAGGAAATGACCTTTAAGATAGGCCTATAGTTAGCTATCTGACATGATCCCAAACAAGACTAAATAAACCATTCGAATAGTGTCTGTAATTAGTGACTGTAATTACCCAAGTGATCAGTGCTAACTGATCACTTGGCTGTTGATTAGATACAAAAATGTTCTGTTTTTCCACTCAGTGATTCATTGTTACTGCACTATAAATTAGAAAACATTAGAAAGATCCTCAAAAACAACTTATTATACCAGTATCACATGTACTGTATGTTGCTTAATGGTCTTGTGTATGAAAGGGTTTCTAAAAGATGAATTAATACATTAAGGAAAGGATGTTTAGTAAATTCATCAGAAAGCTCACATCCATTAAAGATGAACTATGCAGAAATCGCTCAGCCATTTCTTGGTTGCTAAAATTCTGGTTCACGTGACAAAACAAGCAAATATAGCGTAGAGAATCATTCTACCATTTAAACCGCTGTGAAATATATTTGTGTGCAAAGCTGTCATCAAGGCAAAGGGTGGCTACTTTGAAGAATCTCAAATAGAAAAAATATTTGGATTTGTTTAACACTTTTTTGGTTTCTACATGGTTCCATGTGTGTTATTTCATAGTTTTGATGTATTCACTAATATTATACAATGTAGAAAATAGTAAAACATTTAGAAAAACCCTGGAATGAGTAGGTGTGTCCAAACTTTGGACTGGTACTGTACAGTAGATGGGGGAAGAATAAATCTAGCCCTATGACAGGACAGAGTTCTCAATCATAATATCAAAATGACTGCCAGATCTGAGATATACTAGTAGACAAAACATTTCTAGCCTGTATCTATGGGTAACAGGGTTGACAAAAGTAATAGACTGCAAAAACTAAACTTAAGAACGGGAACCATAGAAAAAGCGCACAAAGAACAGAGCTACCGCTTCTTAGACTTGCTTTCAATGAATTTTGTCCGGTCGCCACAAAATTGTATATATTGCAGCTTTAACAGGGTTGACCTTAAAATGAGGTCCATATGTAAATGAATCACGAATCACATGAAATAAAAAATAATTTTCAGAAATAACTGTCAGAACTAGGGCTTAACTATATGATGGTGAAAACCTAGATACATTTGGAGTTAAGTGGGTTAAAATCTTCCTAGAAGTCACAGAGGGTGCCTGGAATGGAATAAAAACGCTGAATTTTGGCACTTTAGCAAGTCTTCATCCATTTAAAAATTCGGATTTATTGAATTCTCCATGTCGTCTATATTAAAGGTAACAGAGTTTCTCAACCCAGTTTTATTAAAGGGCAATTCATTTACTATAACAGGCTTTTAAAATTCTATATTGGTGCACAATGTCTCCTTAAAATACGACCCAATAACAATATGACTTTATTTTAATAAAGAATAGTCTGTACTCACTTCTCCCGTGTGCTCACACAAATGTTCTAATGTGATATTCCCCTTGCTCTTTTTCTCGTTGTCACTCAGAATGTCATCCTCTGACTCTATGGAGGAACCTGTTGAGGAGATAGAGGAGTTTGACATATTCCGTCGTAGAGGACCGTTCACATCAGACCAGTCCTCCTGCTCGATCTCCTGCGAGCAGCCTCCATCTGGGGTTATTGTCACCTGCGGTACACGGAGCACCTCCATCATACTAGATTGCGCTAGAACGGCGTTAACCTCAGGTAACCGAATTTCTGTCATCTGGCACAGTTCATCGCAATTCTCAGTTGCTTTGCAGCTTGTTCTGCGCTCTTTACAAAACCCTTCACCAATCCCAGCGCCAGACAGCGCTGCCTCCTTGGAGGTCTTTCGCCTCTTCTCCCTCTCCTTCGGCATTCGACTGATGAACGTGCGGGAGTGTGCACAACCGACGCCGTGTAATCCAAAATTGTAGTGCGCTACAATTTAATTTGACCGCACTCCGTCAAACGTGGTTATCTCAATTACAGTACTATTTTTGAGTGCAACTTTCAGTGTATTTTACTATACTGCAATAGGTGTTCTTCTGTTTAGGCTACTGTCCGGCATAGAGAGATATTTCAGGCGGTAGTCATCGGCGGTACAATGTGGTGACTGGTGTTTTGGGGAACCCCACTCCATGGCGCACACCGCGTCGACACACACAAACTTATCTTCCGCATTGAATGTGCCTCTCTTCTTCTTCTTCTTCTTCTTCCTCTTCTTCTTCTTATATGAGGTTTAACGGCGGTTGGCATCGAATTTGTTGCATTACCGCCACCTACTAGGCTGGAGTACAACTCCCTTATACTTTGCTTGAAAAATAAAAATGGACTAAATAAATACCCTACTCCACTAATGAAATGTATGTATTCCTACCTCATGCCATCATCCTGAAAGGATGGAACATCACCCCTTACCCCTTAACACACCCTGTAACTCTTCTGATGTGAAGTCTCGCACACCCAAATACCTCTCTGCAGCTGCCACCACAACCTCAATTTTCTGCGACTTCCATTCCATCCCTGCAGTACAGTTGATAACCATTGCTATAAATGCAAAAGAATCCGATCTTACTGAAACTTATATCACTTTTTGGCCTATCCCTCTGTACTGGTATAGAGCAACTACTCTCACCACTCCTCCCCCTTAAACCATCTTCCTCTACTTTCTTCACTGCCTCAGTATATGACAACTTCTGCTCTACTCTAACCCTGGAAACCTCAACCTGCCTCTCTCACACGGGACATTTCTGATCCTCAGCCCCATGGGCACCCCAACAATTAACACATTCCACTACTTTCTCCAGTACTACACATTCCTACCCCAGTTATCACTCCTTTCATTGGTGCCCTTTTCTTGAGAACGAAACAATTCACTTTTCTTGCCCCCATTCGTTTAACTCAGAGCACTTTCTCCCTCTGACCAACAGAAACACAAACAATTATCACTAGACCACTTCTGGTTACCCTCACCGATTTCACATTACAAAACTCTTTTTTCACCCACCGTGAAACCACAAATGGATCAGCCAAAAGGCAAGAGTCCACTTTTTCTGTAAACTTCACTCCTACAGTCACAGACTCATCTTTTTCCTGATCCTCGGTGCATACCTCGGTCTCCGATAACTTCACCACACCTACCACCTCCGATACTTCACCCTCATTCACTTCCATTTCTCCTCCTGTCTTAACAAACCATCTCCCTTTTTTCCACCATTTTTATCCGACTCAAGCTCACCCTCTTCTTCCCTCTCTCTCTTAGACCTCCTCTCCCTCTCTTTTTCCCTCCATTCCTCCTCTTTCTTCCAAGTATATGTCTCCTTATGATAAAACTGCACTACTCCTGCAAACCATATTTTTTTTATTTTATTTCACCTTTATTTAACCAGGTAGGCCAGTTGAGAACAAGTTCTCATTTACAACTGCGACCTGGCCAAGATAAAGCAAAGCAGTGCGACAAAAACAACAGCGTTACACATGGGATAAACAGACGTACAGTCAATAACACAATAGAAAAATCTGTATACAGTGTGTGCAAAATGAAGTAAGGAGGTAAGGCAATAAATAGGCCAATAGTAGCGAAGTACTTACAATTTAGCAATTTACACTAGAGTGATATATGTGTCGATGAGGATGTGCAATTAGAAATACTCGTGTGCAAAAGAGCAGAAAAACAAAAACAAATATGGGGATGAGGTAGGTAGTTGGTTGGTTGGATGGGCTATTTACAGATGGGCTGTGCACAGCTGCAACGATCGGTAAGCTGCTCTGACAGCTGACGCTTAAAGTTAGTGAGGGAGATATAAGTCTCCAACTTCAGTGATTTTTGCAATTCGTTCCAGTCATTGGCAGCAGAGAACAGGAAGGAAAGGCGGCCAAAGGGGGTGTGGCTTTGTGGATGACCAGTGAAATATACCTGCTGGAGCGTGTGCTACGGGTGGGTGTTGCTATGGTGACCAGTGAGCTGAGATAAGGCGGAGATTTACCTAGAAAAGACTTATAGATGACCTGGAGCCAGTGGGTTTGGCAACAAATATGTAGCTAGGACTAGCCAACGAAGCATATAGGTTGCAGTGGTGGGTAGTATATGGGGCTTTGGTGACAAAACGGATAGCACTGTGATAGACTGCATCCAATTTGCTGAGTAGAGTGTTGGAGGCTATTTTATAAATTACATCGCCGAAGTCAAGGATCGGTAGGATAGTCAGTTTTACGAGGGTATGTTTGGCAGCATGAGTGAAAGAAGCTTTTTTGCGAAATAGGAAGCCGATTC
Organism: Salvelinus sp. IW2-2015; assembly: GCF_002910315.2. NCBI lineage: Eukaryota > Metazoa > Chordata > Actinopteri > Salmoniformes > Salmonidae > Salvelinus > Salvelinus sp. IW2-2015. Next base: position 2,244,700 of record NC_036843.1, read on the forward strand.
TAGATTTAACTTTGGATTGGAGATGCTTAATGTGAGTCTGGAAGGAGAGTTTATAGTCTAGCCAGACACCTAGGTATTTATAGTTGTCCAAATATTCTAAGTCAGAACCGTCCAGAGTAGTGATGCTAGTCGGGTGGGCGGGTGCGGGCAGCGATCGGTTGAAGAGCATGCATTTCGTTTTACTAGCATTTAAGAGCAGTTGGAGGCCACGGAAGGAGTGTTGTATGGCGTTGAAGCTCGTTTGGAGGTTTGTTAACACAGTGTCCAAAGAAGGGCCAGATGTATACAGAATGGTGTCGTCTGCGTAGAGGTGGATCAAAGAATCACCCGCAGCAAGAGCGACATCATTGATATATACAGAGAGAAGAGTCGGACCGAGAATTGAACCCTGTGGCACCCCCATAGAGACTGCCAGAGGTCCGGACAACAGACCCTCCAATTTGACACACTGAACTCTATCTGAGAAGTAGTTAGTGAACCAGGCGAGGCAATCAATACGGTGATTGACAGAGTCGATAGCCTTGGCCAGGTCGATGAAGACAGCTGCACAGTACTGTCTTTTATCGATGGCGGTTATGATATCGTTTAGGACCTTGAGCGTGGCTGAGGTGCCCCCGTGACCCGCCAGATTGCATAGCGGAGAAGGTACGGTGGGATTCGAAATGGTTGGTGATCTTTTTGTTCACTTGGCTTTCGAAGACTTTAGAAAGGCAGGGCAGGATGGATCTCAGACGATACGAAAGAGAGGTTGAACAGACTAGTAATAGAGGTTGCAACAATGGCGGCGGATAATTTTAGGAAGAGAGGGTCCAGATTGTCTAGCCCAGCTGATTTGTAGGGATCCAGATTTTGCCGCTCTTTCAGAACATCAGCTGTACCAGACACACCTACTCAATCAAGGGTTTTTCTTTATTTTGACTTTTTTCTACATTGTAGAATAATAGTGAAGACATCAAAACTATGAAATAACACAAATGGAATCATGTAGTAACCAAAACAGTGTTAAAAAAATCTAAATATATTTTATATCGGAGATGTTTTAAAGTATCCAACCTCTGCCTTGATGATAGCTTTGCACACTCTTGGAGTTTATAAAAGGCCATTTTTCCTCAGACCGTACAAAGGAAGATAGATTAATGTAATACTTTTATTATAATGGAGATCTTTTCACCCCTACCCTTGTCCACAGTGGTCTGTGAACCCACACCCTTGTGGCTACTTTACAATGTTTGCAAAGTCTCTAAAACTGCATCTCGAAAGCTCTGGTATGTCATAGGAGTGAGGGTAAATAGTAGGCATGTTATCTGCTATCCATTTCGTGTTCTAATTATTATTTTGGGTAAAGGGGAGGGTCACTTTTTCAAGTGTTCAGGTGATGGTCGTGTAAAAATAGGTTTTTCTGAAGTGAGGGCCATACATTTTCATTTGTTTGCAAATATGTGGCAAGCTGGCATTTGCCCCAACACTTTTCATTCCGTTTAATAACGTTTTTTTATAGTATCGTCATTTTTATTTTTTGGAGGTGGCGGGAATGGTTCAATAGTGTTGGGCAGATTACTTGAAACATGTAAACTAATCCGTTACTGTTTACAGTTATGGCCTACATAGCAAATAAAGTAGTCTCATCAGTAATTTAGGCCTAATACTCAAAAAGAGTAACATAATCCAATTTGGATTGCTTAACTTCTATCACTCAGACATACACTATATATACAAAAGTATGTGGACACCACATGATGCGGCTGAGGGACCATTTTCCTGTCCTGCTAAGCATTCAAAATGTAAAGAGTACTTTTGGGTGTCAGGTAAAAAGTACATTATTTTCTTTAGGAATGTAGTAAAGTGAAAAGTTGTCAAAAATATAAATAGTCAAGTAAAGTGCATATACAAAAAAACTAGTAGTACTTTAAAGTATTTTTCCACCACTGGAAATCGTCACATAATACTACAAATGAAGAAACACCGATATGTATTGTATGTTCTAGTATCTTGAAAGTGTGGGTTAGTATCTAAACATTTTTTAAGTACATATACTATCTCGACATTTTAATTTCCATAATCTGAAATTTTTAGATAACATCTCGAAATTTTTAGATAGTATAGATACTATAAATCTCGAAATTTCAAGATCAACTCAGCAAAAAAAGAAACGTTCTCTCACTGTCAACTGCGTTTATTTTCAGCAAACTTAACATGTGTAAATATTTGTATGAACATAAGATTTAACAACTGAGACATAAACTGAACAAGTTCCACAGACGTGACTATCAGAAATTGAATAATGTGTCCCTGAACAAGGGGGGGGTCAAAATCAAAAGTAACAGTCAGTATCTGGTGTGGCCACCAGCTGCAACAGATTTGCACCATTTGCACCAGATTTGCCAGTTCTTGCTGTGAGATGTTACCCCACTCTTCTACCAAGGCACCTGCAAGTTCCCGGACATTTCTTGGGGGAATGGCCCTAGCCCTCACCCTCCAATCCAACAGGTCCCAGACGTGCTCAATGGGATTGAGATCTGGGCTCTTTGCTGGCCATGGAACAACACTGACATTCCTGTCTTGCAGGAAATCACTCACAGAACGAGCAGTATGGCTGGTGGCATTGTCATGCTGGAGGGTTAGGTCAGGATGAGCCTGCAGGAAGGGTACCACATGAGGGAGCGAGGATGTCTTCTCTGGAACGCACAGCGCTGAGATTGCCTGCAATGACAACAAGCTCAGTCCGATGATGCTGTGACACACCGTCCCAGACCATGACAGACCCTCCACCTCCAAATCGATCCCGCTCCAAAGTACAGGCCTCGGTGTAACGCTCATACCTTCGACAATAAATGCAAATCCGTCCATCACCCCTGGTGAGACAAAATCTCGACTCGTCAGGGAAGAGCACTTTTTGCCAGTCCTGTCTGGTCCAGCGACGGTGGGTTTGTGCCCATAGGCCGGTGATGTCTGGTGAGGACCTGCCTTACAACAGGCCTACAAGCCCTCAGTCCAGCCTCTCTCAGCCTATTGCGGACAGTCTGCGCATTGATGGAGGGATTGTGTGTTCCTGGTATAACTCAGGCAGTTGTTGTTGCCATCCTGTACCTGTCCCACAGGTGTGATGTTCGGATGTACCGATCCTGTGCAGGTGTTGTTACACGTGGTCTGCCACTGCGATGACGATCTGCTGTCCGTCCTGTCTCCCTGTAGTGCTGTCTTAGGCGTCTCACAGTACAGACATTGTAATTTATTGCCCTGGCCACGTCTGCAGTCATCATGCCTCTTTGCAGCATGCCTTAGGCACGTTCACGCAGATGAGCAGGAACCCTGGACATCTTTCTTTTGGTGTTTTTCAGAGTCAGTAGAAAGGCCTCTTTAGTGTCCTAAGTGTTCATAACTCTGACCTTAATTGCCTCCCGTCTGTAAGATGTTAATGTCTTAACGACCGTTCCACAGGTGCATGTTCAGTGTTTATGGGAAACAGTGTTTAAACCCTTTACAATGAAGATCTGTGAAGATATTTGGATTTTTACGAATTATCTTTGAAAGACAGGGTCCTGATAAAGGGACGTTTCTTTTTTTGCTGAGTTTACTATAAAAAATGTCTAGATACTATCAAAACATTTCGAGATATAGGATATGTTTCTTCATTTGTAGAATTGTGTGGTGATTTCCATCTATTTATGTGGCAGAGATCAGCACAGCAAAAACCTTCCAGGTAAGACATGCTATAGTCCAGGTATTCCCAAACTGGGGTACGGGGTACGCGCAATGCCGTCAGGGGTACGCCATACAAAAATGTGATGGATAAAAATAAATATATATTTTTAACACTTTTTTCTTCACATTTTCAAACAGTCCATTTATATTTTCCAATGGGGCTATACACTTGGGTGAGGTTTTCTCACATGAGTAGCCTTGTTTCACTGTCAAAAATAAAATGAAACCATCTAGTGTTCAGCGAAATAACAACAAAATGTCAAATACAGGTAGCCTAGTTAATCTCATTAAACGTTACTCTCTCGCGGGAATTCCACTAACGGGCCGTATGTAGCCAAACATAGCTGCTGCTCATGTTGGTATCTGTATTGATGTCAGAAAAGCCATGACAGGGAGACAGTGGAGTGGTAACGCGCGTGCAAGCAGTTGCACCCGACGCCACTTGGGTACGCTGCAGCATCCACTGAGAGGCTCTTGCTGCCAAGGGAATGCCTGACAGCTTGAAAGACATTTTGGACACTACAGTGAAAATGGTTAACTTTGTTAATTAAAGCAAGGCCCCTGAACTCTCGTGTATTTTCTGCACTATGCAATGATATGGGCAGCGACCATGAAACGCTTTTACAACATACAGAAGTGCGCTGGTTATCAAGGGGCAAAGTATTGACACATTTTTTTAAATTGAGAGACGAGCTTAAAGTTTTCTTTACTGACCATAATTTTCACTTGTCTGACCACTTGCATGATGACGAGTTTCTCACACGACTGGCCTATCTGGGTGTTTTTTCTCACCTGAATGATCTGAATCTAGGATTACAGGGAGTCTCCGCAACTATATTCAATGTGCGGGACAAAATTGAGGCTATGATTAAGAAGTTGGAGCTCTTCTCTGTCTGCATTAACAAGGACAACACACAGGTCTTTCCATCATTGTATGATTTTTTTGTATGCAAATGAACTCAAGCTTACGGACAATGTCAAATGTGATATAGAGAAGCACCTGAGTGAGTTGGGTGAGCAATTATGCAGGTACTTTCCCGAAAGGGATGACACAAACAACTGGATTCGTTATCCCTTTCATGCCCTGCCTCCAGTCCACTTGCCGATATCTGAACAAGAGAGTCTCATCAAAATTGCAACAAGCGGTTCTGTGAAAATGTAATTTAATTAGAAGCCACTGCCATATTTCTGGATTGGGCTGCACTCAAAGTATCCTGCCTTGGCAAATCACACTGTTAAGACACTGATGCCTTTTGCAAACACGTACCTATGTGAGAGTGGATTCTCGGCCCTCACTACATGAAAACTAAATACAGGCACAGACTGTGTGTGGAAAATGATTTAAGACTGTGACTCTCTCCAATACAACCCAACATTGCAAAGTTATGTGCACCCTTTCAGGCACACCCTTCTCATTAACCTGTGGTGAGTTATTCACAATTTTCTATTAACAAATAAGATTTTCTATGTAAGATGGTTAAATAAAGAGCAAAATTATTGATTATTATTATTATTTGTGCCCTGGTCCTATAAGAGCTCTTTGTCACTTCCCACGAGCCGGATTGTGACAAAAACTCACACTCAATCTTGTTTAATAAATGTATCGTATAGTGTGTGTGTGGCAGGCTTACAATGATGGCAAAAAACAACATTTGAGAGTGTGCTGACCCTGGTGCTAGAGGGGGTACGCAGCTGGAGGTTGAATGTTTGAAGGGGTACGGGTCCATAAAAAGTTTGGGAACCACTGCTATAGTCAATTAGGCTACAAAATGTTTCTGCGTGTGTGTGTGTGTGTGTGTGTGTGTGTGTGTGTGTGTGCGTGTCCTGTTTTGGACAATAAATATAAAATGTATATGTTATCTGACTGAGTTCATAATATTGTGGTTCTTTTTATGATAAAGTGGGTTATTATTTTCCATGGCTTAGCTGTTATTGTGTTGTAATAATGTGTGTAATTAGAGGAGGGGTACCTATTTATTCCATCTCAAGACCCCCGTGTCTATTGTTCTACATTGTTCTACAGGTAATGGACAATATCGTTGACGACTACATCCACCGTGGATTCACAAACAATGGAATGTTGATGGTTTTTGGAGGAATCGCACAACATAACAAGAAGTATTCGGACCCTGAAGAGAATTCTAAGTAGGAAGCAGCTCTGCCGGGTTAAAAACAAAACAGATGGAGCAGAGGTGCTCTCTTTCATGCAAAAGCAGCTTCAAACATCAGATCGACAACATGACTACCGGTGGATGCACCAGAATTGTTGTAAGGCCGGAATAGTTACCGACAAGGAAACTGTCGGTCGACGTCAGTGTCAACCAGCGAGCAAGGAACCGCCTAAGGCGAGTATTTAACGGTCGTGGCGCAAATGATGTTTGGCCCGGGGATGGTTACGACAAGTTAAAACCTTAATATGTACACATGAGCTAATATGTACAGTATCAGTGGATACATCGAAGGGTTTTCGCATAAAATAATATTGCTTAGAAGCCTGCAAGACAAACAATGACCCTTGGATCATCGCTGGGTATTTCAAGGATGTCGTGAGTGACAGTAACGATGCAAAATCAAATCAAATCAAATTTTATTTGTCACATACACATGGTTAGCAGATGTTAATGCGAGTGTAGCGAAATGCTTGTGCTTCTAGTTCCGACAATGCAGTAATAAGCAACAAGTAATCTAACCTAACAATTCCACAACTACTACCTTATACACACAAGTGTAAAGGGATAAAGAATATGTACATAAAGATATATGAATGAGTGATGGTACAGAACGGCATAGGCAAAATGCAGTAGATGGTATAGTGTACAGTCTATACATATGAGATGAGTAATGTAGGGTATGTAAACATACAGTGGCATAGTTTAAAGTGGCTAGTGATACATGTATTACATAAAGATGGCAAGATGCAGTGGATGAGATACAGTACAGTATATACATATACATATGAGATGAGTAATGTAGGGTATGTAAACATTATATTAAGTGGCATTGTTTAAAGTGGCTAGTGATACATTTTTACATAATTTCCATCAATTCCCATTATTAAAAATCCCATAGATTCCCATTATCAATTCCCATGATCTAAATCCCCATAGATTGAGGATTGATCATGGCACTGAAAACACCCATATCTGTGTCGCTCTGTGGATGAGGTTGGAACAGACTGTGTCACTTTGGGCCCCAGCACTGGAAATTTAAAAAAATTTAGCGTTGGTGGCTCACTCTTTCAAACAAAATATTTGCCACAAGTTTACCAGAATATTTTGCCAGAAGATCACAAGTTGCTGCAAATTTACCAAAACTGTTTGCCACAAAACTAATTTGCATGTGAAAATATGAGCTTTCCGCAAATTTGTGACAAATTGGCCAAAGGTTTGTCACAACTGTTTGCCAGAAGCCTGTTTTTTTTTGGTGAGGGTGTACGTACCCTGTACTCTTGAAGAATAGGCTATAACTTATAAATGCCTCATGAGCTTAGTTCAACCTTCGTACCTCATCAGAACCCAAAATATAAGCTTATTTTATTTCAATGTTTGTAAACAAAGTAAACGTTAGCCAACACTGTATAGCCTCAAAACATGGTTAAAACTATAATGTTGATGTCATGGATAGTCAGTCCTTGCATCCATAGCTATGTCTATGAATTTGAGAGTGGTTACATTTTTCCAGCCCCATCCCTCAGCTTTTTACCAAAACAGTGCTGGGAGAACCCTTTGTTATTGTTTCAACTGCTGATTTCAACTGAGATGTGATATGAGCAATAATAAGGGCACAGGGTGACGTCACAACAGCCACAATGTCCCTTTAAATACCAGAATAGACATAATAGAACTGTATGCTCTCCCATTTTGTTTATGACCCTAAAGGAGATCCTTTCTTCAATAACATGAGTTTAAAAGTGCCAAACGTTGGGTGATGTCACGGATCCCCGTGGAACTTTTATTGCGCACACCTGTCCCCTATTCCCACTGATTGTATTTGTATATATGTGCCCTTTGTTCGCCATGGTGCTGTCCATTATTGTTACAATGTCTGGTTGAAACATTATTGAAGATTTGTGTTAAAAACATCCTAAAGATTGATTCTATACTTCGTTTGACATGTTTCTACGAACTGTAATATGACTTTTCGTCTGAACTTTCGCCTGGACTTGCCCGCGAGTTTGGATTGTGTACTAAACGCGCGAACAAAAAGGAGGTATTTGGACATAAATTATGGACTTTATTGAACAAATCAAACATTTATCGTGGAACTGGGATTCCTGGGAGTGCATTCTGATGAACATCATCAAAGGTAAGTGAATATTTATAATGCTATTTCTGACTTCTGTTGACTCCACAACATGGTGGATATCTGTATGGCTTGTTTTGTTGTCTGAGCGCTCTACTCAGATTATTGGATGGTGTGCTTTTTTGGTAAAGCTTATTTGAAATCTGACACAGCGGTTGCATTAAGGAGAAGTGGATCTAAAATTCCATGCACAACACATCTTTTAGCAATGTTTATTTTGAGTATTTCTGTAAATTGATGTGGCTCTCTGCAAAATCACCAGATGTTTTGGAACTACTGAACATAACGCGCTAATGTAAACTGAGATTTTTGGATATAAATATGAACTTTATCGAACAAAACATACATGTATTGTGTAACATGAAGTCCTATGAGTGTCATCTGATGAAGATCATCAAGGGTTAGTGATTACTCCTCTCCTCTCTTTGACTCCTCTCTTTGGCTGGAAAAATGGCTGTGTTTTTCTGTGACTAGGTACGGACCTAACATAATCGTTTGGTGTGCTTTCGTCGTAAAGCCTTTTTGAAATCGGACACCGTGGCTGGATTTACAACAAGTTTATCTTTAAATCTTTGGTCCGTCCGGCCCCTATTCCCACTGGTTGTTATTTGTATGTACTGTATGTGCCCTTTGTTCACCATGGTGCTGTCGATTATTGTTACAATGTCTGTTGGTGCGTGTGAGTACCTGTGCTGTGTGTTTTGTGCTCTCGTGCCCTTGTGGATTGATCAGATGATTACGGGTCTCGTCCCGTGTGATAATCATTGTGCGCTAGTGTTATTTATTTGAGGTACTCCTCGCTCTTTTTTGGGGGTTTCAACTAGAGGTCGAACGATTATGATTTTTCAACGCCGAAACCGATACCGATTATTGGAGGACCAAAAAAGCCGATACCGATTAATCGTCTGATTTTAATATATATTTGTAATAATGACAATTACAACAATACTGAATGAACAATGAACACTTTTATTTTAACTTAATATAATACATATATAAAATCTATTTAGTCTCAAATAAGTAATGAAACATGCTTAATTTGGTTTAAATAATGCAAAAACAGTGTTGGAGAAGAAAGTAAAAGTGCAATATGTGCCATGTAAAAAAGCTAACATTTAAGTTCCTTGCTCAGAACATATGAAAGCTGGTGGTTCAATATTCCCAGTTCTTCAATATTCCCAGTTAAGTAGTTCTAGGTTGTAGTTATTATAGGAATTATGACTCGTCGACTATTTCTCTCTATACCATTTTTATTTCATATACCGTTGACTATTGGATGTTCTTATAGGCACCATAGTTGTGCTAGCCTAATCTCGGGAGTTGATAGGCTTGAAATCTGGCTGGTGTGTTTACGGACATATTCAATCAATCCTTATCCCAGTCTGCTGTTCCCACATGCTTCAAGAGGGCCACCATTGTTCCTGTTCCCAAGAAAGCTAAGGTAACTGAGCTAAACGACTACCGCCCCGTAGCACTCACTTCCGTCATCATGAAGTGCTTTGAGAGACTAGTCAAGGACCATATCACCTCCACCCTACCTGACACCCTAGACCCACTCTAATATGCTTACCGCCCCAATAGATCCACAGACAACGCAATCGCAACCACCCTGCACACTGCCCTAACCCATCTGGACAAGAGGAATACCTATGTGAGAATGCTGTTCATCGACTACAGCTCAGCATTTAACACCATAGTACCCTCCAAACTCGTCATCAAGCTCGAGACCCTGGGTCTCGACCCCGCCCTGTGCAACTGGGTACGGGACTTCCTGACGGGACGCCCCCAGGTGGTGAGGGTAGGTAACAACATCTCCACTCCGCTGATCCTCAAAACTGGGGCCCCACAAGGGTGCGTTCTGAGCACTCTCCTGTACTCCCTGTTCACCCACGACTGCGTGGCCATGCACGCCTCCAACTCAATCATCACGTTTGCAGACGACACTACAGTGGTAGGCTTGATTACCAACAACGACGAGACGGCCTACAGGGAGGAGGTGAGGGCCCTCGGAGTGTGGTGTCAGGAAAATAACCTCACACTCAACGTCAACAAAACAAAGGAGATGATTATGGACTTCAGGAAACAGCAGAGGGAGCACTTCTTCAACCTCAGGAGGCTGAAGAAATTCGGCTTGTCACCAAAAACACTCACAAACTTTTACAGATGCACAATCGAGAGCATTCTGTCGGGCTGTATTACCGCCTGGTACGGCAACTGCTCCGCCCACAAACACAAGGCTCTCCAGATGGTAGTGAGGTCTGCACAATGCATCACCGGGGGCAAACTACCTGCCCTCCAGGACACCTACACCACCCGATGTCACAGGAAGGCCATAAAGATCATAAAGGACAACAACCACCCGAGCCACTGCCTGTTCACCCCGCTATCATCCAGAAGGCGAGGTCAGTACAGGTGCATCAAACCAGGGACCGAGAGACTGAAAAACAGCTTCTATCTCAAGGCCATCAGACTGTTAAACAGCCACCACTAACATTGAGTGGCTGCTGCCAACATACTGACTCAACTCCAGCCACTTTAACGCTTCTGTCCTTGTCGGATCCTTGTTTGATGTTTGCTGTTCTGTGTCCTTGTTCCGCCCTGTCGCGTTTTTGCCTTCTTCAGATGCTGCGTGTGAGCAGGTGTCTATGTCAGCTACGGCCTGTGCCTTCCTGAAGCGACCTGCAGTCTGTGGTCGCGTCTCCAGTCGTTCCTCTCTACTGACGAGAGGATTTCAGTTTCCTGTTTTGGATTTACCTATGATAATATCCAGGAGTATCATTGTTTGTTTAAGACTGAATAAAGACTCTGTTTCTATTAAGTCGCTTTTGGGTCCTCATTCACCAGCTAACAGAAGGATCCGACCGAGAATGGACCCAGCGACTACGGATTCTCGCAAACTGCCGTCGAGATCCAGGGAGCAATGCTCGGCAGACACGAGCAGGAATTGTCTGCTGCTCGTCATGCCGTTGAGACCCTGGCCGCTCAGGTCTCCGATCTCTCAGGCAGTTTCAGAGTCTTCGTCTCGTGCCACCAGCTACTTCCTGGTCTTCCGAGTCTCCGGAACCTAGGGTTAATAACCCACCATGTTACTCTGGGAGCCCACTGAGTGTCGCTCCTTTCTCACCCAGTGTGATATTGTGTTCTCTCTCCAGCCCAACACATACTCAAGAGAGGAGAGCTCGGATCGCTTACGTCATATCACTCTTACTGGTCGGGCTCGGGAGTGGGGCACAGCTATCTGGGAGGCAAGGGCTGAGTGTTCTAACGTTATCAGACCTTTAAAGAGGAGATGATACGGGTTTTTGATCGTTCAGTTTTGGGAAGGAGGCTTCCAGGGCCCTGGCTTCCCTATGTCAAGGTGATCGATCCATAACGGATTACTCTATAGAGTTTCGCCATCTTGCTGCCTCCAGTGACTGGAACGAGCCGGCGTTGCTCGCTCGTTTTCTGGAGGGACTCCACGCTGAGGTTAAGGATGAGATCTCTCTCCGGGAGGTTCCTTCCAGCGTGGACTCTTTGATTGCACTCGCCATCCGCATAGAACGACGGGTAGATCTTCGTCACCGAGCTCGTGGAAGAGAGCTCGCGTTAACGGTGTTTCCCCTCTCCGCATCTCAACCATTCCTCCCACCGGCTCAGAGCTGAGCCCATGCAGCTGGGAGGTATTCGCATCTCGACTAAGGAGAGGGAACGGAGAATCACCAACCGCCTTTGCCTCTATTGCGGTTCTGCTGGACATTTTGTCATGTCATGTCCAGTAAAAGCCAGAGCTCATCAGTAAGCGGAGGGCTACTGGTGAGCGCTACTATCAGGTCTCTCCATCAAGATCCTGTACTACCTTGTCGGTCCATCTACGCTGGACCGGTTCGGCTGCTTCCTGCAGTGCCTTGATAGACTCTGGGGCTGAGGGTTGTTTTATGGACGAAGCATGGGCTCGGAAACATGACATTCCTCTCAGACAGTTAGGGAGCCCACGCCCATGTTCGCCTTAGATGGTAGTCTTCTCCCCAGTATCAGATGTGAGACACTACCTTTAACCCTCACAGTATCTGGTAACCACAGTGAGACATTTCCTTTTTGATTTTTCGTTCACCTTTTACACCTGTTGTTTTGGGTCATCCCTGGCTAGTATGTCATAATCCTTCTATTAATTGGTCTAGTAATTCTTCCTATCCTGGAACGTTTCTTGTCATGTGAAGTGTTTAATGTCTGCTATCCCTCCTGTTTCTTCTGTCCCCTCTACTCAGGAGGAAGCTGGTGATTTGACAGGAGTGCCGGAGGATATCATGATCTGCGCACGGTCTTCAGTCGGTCCAGAGCCAACTCTCTTCCTCCTCACCGGTCGTATGATTGTTGTATTGATCTCCTTCCGGGGACACTCCCCCTCGGGTAGACTATACTCTCTGTCGGCTCCCGAACGTAAGGCTCTCGAGGATTATCTGTCTGTTTCTCTCGACGCCGGTACCGTGGTGCCTTCTTCCTCTCCCGCCGGAGCGGGGTTTTTCTTTGTTAAGAAGAAGGACGGTACTCTGCGCCCCTGCGTGGATTATCGAGGGCTGAATGACATAACGGTTAAGAATCGTTATCCGCTTCCCCTTATGTCGTCAGCCTTCGAGATTCTGCAGGGAGCCAGGTTCTTTACTAAGTTGGACCTTCGTAACGCTTACCATCTCGTGCGCATCAGAGAGGGGGACGAGTGGAAAACGGCGTTTAACACTCCGTTAGGGCATTTTGAATACCGGTTCTGCCGTTCGGTCTCGCTAATGCTCCAGCTGTCTTTCAGGCATTAGTTAATGATGTACTGAGAGACATGCTGAACATCTTTGTTTTCGTTTACCTTGACGATATCCTGATTTTTTCACCGTCACTCGAGATTCATGTTCAGCACGTTCGACGTGTACTCCAGCGCCTTTTAGAGAATTGTCTCTACGTGAAGGCTGAGAAGTGCGCCTTTCATGTCTCCTCTGTCACATTTCTCGGTTCTGTTATTTCCGCTGAAGGCATTCAGATGGATCCCGCTAAGGTCCAGGCTGTCAGCGATTGGCCCGTTCCTAAGTCACGTGTCGAGTTGCAGCGCTTTCTCGGTTTCGCTAATTTCTATCGCGTTTCATTCGTAATTTCGGTCAAGTGGCTGCTCCTCTCACAGCTCTGACTTCTGTCAAGACGTGCTTTAAGTGTCCGGTTCCGCCCAGGGAGCTTTTGATCTCCTCAAGAAGCGTTTTACATCCGCTCCTATCCTTGTTACTCCTGACGTCACTAAACAATTCATTGTCGAGGTTGACGCTTCAGAGGTGGGCGTGGGAGCCATTCTGTCCAGCGCTTCCATTCTGACGATAAGGTCCATCCTTGCGCTTATTTTTCTCATCGCCTGTCGCCATCGGAACGCAACTATGATGTGGGTAACCGCGAACTGCTCGCCATCCGCTTAGCCATAGGCGAATGGCGACAGTGGTTGGAGGGGGCGACCGTCCTTTTGTCGTTTGGACTGACCATAAGAACCTTGAGTACATCCGTTCTGCCAAACGACTTAATGCACGTCAAGCTCGTTGGGCGTTGTTTTTCGCTCGTTTCGAGTTCGTGATTTCTTATCGCCCGGGAAATAAGAACACCAAGCCTGATGCCTATCCCGTCTCTTTAGTTCTTCTGTGGCTTCTACCGACCCCGAGGGATTCTCCCTGAAGGGCGTGTTGTCGGGTTGACTGTCTGGGAATTGAGAGACAGGTAAAGCAAGCACTCACTCACACTGCGTCGCCGCGCGCTTGTCCTAGTAACCTTCTGTTCGTTCCTGTCTCTACTCGTCTGGCTGTTCTTCAGTGGGCTCACTCTGCCAAGTTAGCTGGCCACCCCGGCGTTCGGGGTACGCTTGCTTCTATTCGCCAGCGGTTTTGGTGGCCTACTCAGGAGCGTGACACGCGCCGTTTCGTGGCTGCTTGTTCGGACTGCGCGCAGACTAAGTCAGGTAACTCTCCTCCTGCCGGTCGTCTCAGACCGCTTCCCATTCCTTCTCGACCATGGTCTCACATCGCCTTAGACTTTATTACCGGTCTGCCTTCGTCTGCGGGGAAGACTGTGATTCTTACGGTTGTCGATAGGTTCTCTAAGGCGGCACATTTCATTCCCCTCGCTAAGCTTCTTCCGCTAAGGAGACGGCACAAATCATCATTGAGAAGTGTTCAGAATTCAATAGGCTTGCCCACCGTGGACCGCCGGTTTCAGA